>NC_073306.1:118277649-118532649 GCF_027595985.1 Sorex araneus | reverse complement strand
AGCCCATCTTGGTCTTGCTTTCCCCTAAGGATGTTTTTGTACAATGGTGGGTATGTGTGGTCAGGGGAAGGGAAGGAAGTTGAGAGGGCTTGGAGGTCCCAGAAACCATTCTTCAGGAGGATGTGAACGGCCAGATCCCTGGTTTCTTCTGGTGTCCTTATACTTCATGGGTGTGAGGGTGTAGGAAGGGCATCCCAGGGGGTCTCCTCAGAGACTTATCCAGAAACAAGAAGCTGCTAGTTTGGGAGGCAGATGGTGAGCACCCAGGTTTTTTTTTTTTTGCTTTTTGGGTCACACCCGGCAATGCACAGGGGTCATTCCTGGCTCATGCACTCAGGAATTACTTTTGGCGGTGCTCAGGGGACCATATGGGATGCTGGGATTCGAACCCGGGTCGGGCCGCGTGCAAGGCAAACGCCCTACCCGCTGTGCTATCACTCCAGCCCCGAGCACCCAGTTTTTGGGCTCAGTGCCACCAGACATGCTACAGGGCTGTCCAGGTGCTGCTCCTCTCTGGGCCGGGTCTTCCCATTCTGGTTTTTTTTTTTTCCGCTTTTTGGGTCACACCTGGCAATGCACAGGGGCTACTCCTGGCTTTGCACTCAGGAACTATCCCTGGCGGTGCTCAGGGGACCATTTGGGATGCTGGGAATCAAACCCAGGTCAGCCGCTTGCAAGGCAAACGCCCTACCCGCTGTGCTTTTGCTCCAGCCCAGGTCTTCCCATTCTGTCCAGTGAAATAGATCAGTGCTTTTCTAACCTGTGGGATGCTTTTAATTTTATTTCCCTCCAGGCCACCACCGTATATTCACACTCATTTGCTGTTACTGTCTTTTAAAAGCTTTTACATATTTCCTTGATTTCCTTGTCATCTGGTGAAAAACCTGGCATCATCAAACACAGATCAAGCCAATGTGGTATCTTTGATTATTCTCTTGGCTTTTAGAGCAATCCTGACTTATTTCACTCTGTCCTTGTGTTTCTTTGGATAACTTTCTTGTTTCTTGATTTCATCAGCCTTTCATCTTGATTTTCTTTTGCATAATACAAGGAACTGTAAATTTTTATTATTTTTATTGAAGTCTGTTATTTTGCCACTGCCAAATTCATTTCAGATCAAAAGCAGACAATTATCTACTGTGTTCAAGTACATTTTTGGTAGTTTTTTTTTTTTTCTTGTTGGGTCATACCCAACAATGCACAGGGGTTACTCCTGGTTCATGCACTGAGGAATTACTCCTGGCAATGAGCGGGGAACCATATTCGATGCTGGGAATTGAACCCGGGTCAGCCGAGTGCAAGGCAAATGCCCTACCCACTGTGCTATCACTACAGCCCCTAGTTTTTTTTTTTCCTTGTTCGTTTTTAAATTTCTGACTCAGGTGCCATTGCCTTTGCATGGTAAAGGCTGCTAGGAAAGAATGCTTCTTGTATTTTGAAATCCTTTGCCTGGCTAGTTATTTGTGTCATTCTGAATGACAGCTGGTCACTAGGCTTCTGGGGAGGAAAAGAACTCTCCAGTTATTTAAATTTAAACATTTTTGCATTCTTGGGGCTGGAGCGATAGCACAGCGATAGCACGATAGCACTTGCTTTGCATGAGGCAGACCCGGGTTCGATTCCCAGCATCTCATATGGTCACCTGAGCACCACCAGAAGTAATTCCTGAGTGCAGAGCCAGGAGTTATCTGTGCATCGCTGGGTGTGACCCAAAAAGCAAAAATAAATAAAAATAAATAAATAAATAAAATATTTTTGCATTCTTATCAGTTTCACTAACTTTCCATCTCTCAAACTTGTGTTAATAATGTCTCCTAGAACTGTTTTTCAGAACTTCCCAGGAGCTGGGTGTTAGTGCCAAGGACAATTTTGGGAGTTGGGAATCATTTTTTTAATGCTGCCTTCCAAATCTCTTTCCATCCACTTCTTTCTTCTTCCCTAGCCCAAGTCACCAGAAATTTTTGATGCCACCAGCCTTCTCCTTTTAGCACTTCCCTCCAGTTCCCTTTCCATCCTGCCCACACCTTCTACAGCAGCAAAGGGACACTGACAAAACCAAAACTAGGACCTGTTCCAAGCCTCCATCTTCATTGGATTTCCCGTGGTTCTTTGAATAGAAAACATATCCTCATGAGGCACAGAGTCATTTGATCCTCATCTGCTTCCCCATCTTCCTGTCCCATTCATTCCTGTTTCATGGCCAGCACAGTCTACCCCCGAGGCACATTATTCACAATTGCCACCTCTTCCCATCAGCAGGTCCTTCTACCCTGTAAGTCTCAGCCTCAATGTCACCTCACCTCAGACTGATTTATGGACAACTCATTCAGTCAAGTGGAGGTCCTCCTATTTTGATTACTGCTTCCAGTCTGTTGTTCTTATAGTTCTTACCACAACCTCTGTTTTATTGGTCAAATTACTCCTGTTTTGTGTTATTTCCTGCTAGGCTCTAGATGCCAAAATTGGAGGAACTGTACCCATCATTGTCACCATTTGTAGTGGAATTTACCTTTTCCCATCCTTCACCACCCAACCACACTTTTTCTTCATCCATTTGTCTTCAGGTGTGTGCTCATTTTATTATGCTATTTGTTTGTTTGGGGGCCATACCTGGCAATGCTCAGAAGTTACTCCTGGCTCTGCACTCAGGAATTACTCTTGGCGGTGCTTGGGGGACCATACAGGATGTTGGGGAACAAACACAGGTCAGCTATGTGCAAGGCAAGCACCCTGCCCACTGTCCTATCTCTCCAGCCTCCTAGGTGTGCCCTCTTAAGGTAGATTTGCCATCCAAAGTTTTACCTATCCTTTTCTCTACTTGCCCAACACACACCCAAGATGTAGGCCAGGGCCCAAATATATATTTTTTTAATTACACAGTTTTTACTTGGAGGTTTTGAAGGGAACGAGGGAGAGAAAGTGGAAGAGAGTGGAGAATAACATGCTCAAGAGAGAACCCCGGCTTTTCCAAGGGTGGAGAGAGCCCCTACACACATTCCAGCATTAGACATGAAAGTACACATCTCAAGAGGGGAGATGCGGGCAACACATATGCTCAGCCATCGCATGTGCTCGGCCACATAGACAGAAGCAACACATGGGCTCCGGCAGCATATGCGCCAGGGCCCACATTTTAATCACTCTGTTTTTTGGTTTTTTTTTTTTGGTTTTTGGGTCACACCTGGCGATGCACAGGGGTTACTCCTGGCTCTGCACTCAGGAATTACTCCTGGCGGTGTTCAGGGGACCATATGGGATGCACGGATTTGAACCCGGGTCGGCCGCGTGCAAGGCAAACGCCCTACCCGCTATGCTATCAGTCCAGCCCCCAATCTGTTTTTTTGCACGCCCTTTGACTCTTGAATGGCAGGTGCAAGCCATAAAAACTGGTTGGAGTTCACTTCTTCCTGTGCTTTCTTGTTTGAGCTGACAAGAGCCAGGCATATGTTCTGTGTTCTGACTTTCCCATGTTTAGTTCCTGAGTCTTCACCTTGACTCCCTTAAGATCTCCAAGCTCATTTCCTTAACGTTAGAAACCGCCAGATCAGTTTGCTATTTTGAATAAAGGAAAGGTACTGAATAGACCAGACATTCTCTCCAGCCTAGGGCAGGGCTTGGCAAGGGCTGGTGGTCAGAAATGCTAAGTGGAAAGCTACCCAGGTGTGTGGCTTAAAGCTGGTTACTTAATATCTCAGCTCCTCCATTTCTTCCTTACTCGGTAGCCCATGTATGACCTGGTTTCTCGGGACAGAAACCACCTTGCTTACTTCTTTATTATCTCCTTCTTTGCAATTCTCTGCCCTTCCTTCTCAGCTACAACAACAAAAACAATCCAACCCAACTCAAGCCAACCCAACCCAAATTCCTCTCATTTTCTGAGGCAGAGCAGTTTAACCACAACATCTCGAACTGACATTCAGCCCCTGCGCCTGCTGTTTACTAGCGGTGTGGCCTTAAACAAATGAATCAATGTCTTTGTGCCTCGATTTGATTGTGGGCTAGTGGTGGTATGGAAGTAAAAAAACTTGTGAAAATGTATAGGTACAATGAAGTAAAACAATCAAAATTAATACATAGCACATAGCAAACATTCAAAACTTGCTAGTTAGTATTACTGCTTTCACCTGTTTTCTTGTATGATTTCTGAACCACCACCCTCAGTGATAGTACAGATGAAGAATGCAGGTAAGGTTGGAGAGATATTACAAGGATGAAGCTCTTGACTGGCCCAGGTTCGATTCCTGGCACTGCTTATGGTCCCCTAAACACTGTCAGGAGTGGCCAGGTGTGGCTTCTGAGCACTAATGGGTGTGGCATCCCCACGGGGAAAAAAAATGCAGGTTCTTAGTTCTGGGCAGATAGTCCAGGGGTTAGAATGCATGCTTTGCATCTGATGAGTCTGGTTCACTCCTTGGCGTTGCATCTGGTCCCCCAATTCCTGAACACTGTTGAGTGGGGCCCCAAAACTCATCACCTCCCCCCAAAATGAATGCAAGTTCTGGGTTCAATCACCAGTGGTTCCCAGACCAAGTGACTCAGTTTCTAGGGCAGAACTAGAAAATTTACATTTGAAAATTACACTCCCAGGGTTGGGTGTGTGCTCAGTGCCAAGACCTGAATTTGATCCTTGGCACTGCATGTCCCCATCCCAGCCAGGTGTGGTCCGAGTAATCTCTGGGTTGGTGGCCTCCAAGTGCTGCTTACTGTAACAATAGTGACAAAATAATAAAAGTTATGTTTCCCACATGATTCTGATATTCATTTAAACAAAAGTATTAGGGCTGGAGAGATAGCTCAATGGACTGTAGAAGACCCAGATTTGGTCCCTGGCACTGCATGATCCCATGAGCACTTTTGGGAGTGATCCCTGAGAGCATAGACCCCCCGCAAATAGCCCCCAAGTACTAACAGGTATAGCCCTAAAAAAAAAAAGATACTGCGACATAGTACATATACCACAAAGTGCACCTATTTAAAACTTCTATAGTTTTGGGGCTGGAGAGATTGTTCAACTGGTAGGGCACTTGCCTTGCAAATAGCTGATCTGGGTTTGATCTCTGGCATTCCATATGGTTCCCCAGTCCAACCAGGAGTAATTACTGAATCAGAACCAGGAGTAATCCTGAGCACTTCAGGGTATGTCCTAAAAATACACACACACACACACACACACACACAAAAAAAAAAAAAAAAAAAAAAGCCATCCCCCGGGCTGGAGCGATAGCACAGCAGGTAGGGCATTTGCCTTGTACGTGGCTGACCCAGGTTCGTTTCCCATCATCTCATATGGTCCCCTGAGCACCGCCAGGAGTAATTCCTGAGTACATGAGCCAGGAGTAGCCCCTGTGTATTGCCGGGTGTGACCCAAAAAGAAAAAAAAAAAACCATCCCCAGAAAACATATAGTTCTGTGGAATTAAAAAAAAATAAATGGGGTCAGAGTCAGAGTGATAGTTCAGCAGGTAGGGCATTTGCCTTGCACATGGCCGACCTGTGTTTGATCCCTGGCATCCCATATAGTCCCCTAAGCAATGTCAGGAGTGATTCCTGAGTCCAGAGCTAGGAGTAACCCTGAGTATCATTGGGTGTGACGAAAAAGCCAACATATATATGTGTGTATATATATATATTTTTTTCAGGGACTGGAGAAATATTACAGCAGATAGGGCACTTGCCCCCTGCATGTGGCCGACCTATGGTCCTCCGAGCTCTTTATAAGTGATTTCTGAGCATAGTGCCAGGAGTAAACCCTGATCATTGTTGGATGTGGCCCAACTCCCCCATATATATATATGTTTATATTAATATATAATTATTAATCCTATAAGTCATTTCCCATTCCCTAATTCTTCAACTAGGCCTGGTTAATCACTAATTTACTTAATGTCACTATAGATTTTTAATGTTTCATATAGATGAAATTATGTATGACCTTTGTGACTTATTTCACTTGCCATGTTTTCAGATTGTATAGAGATCCGTATTGTAGCAAATATCAAAAATTTACTTTTGTTAATGTCTATTTATATACATATATGGATATATATGTATATAATATTTATATACATATATGAATATACAGCCTTGTATAGATATACCATATTTTATGTATTCATTCATGATAAAACATGATGGGTATTTGTGTTGTCTCCACTTTTTGACATTTATGAACTACATCTAGGAATGGGTTATATACATCCATGTACAAGTTTCTGTGTACATATTTTCTGTTCTTTTGGGTATATATGGCTACCACTTGAATTACTGAATATACAGCATTACTAGGATACTATTTTGAGGGATTGCCACACTATCAAAAGTGGCTATAGTGTTTTTACATTCCCACAGCTATATTTAGCAAAGTTCCACTTCAGTATTTGTCAATATATTATCTTTTATTGTAAGCATCTTAGTGAACAGAAAGTGATATCTTATTGTGGTTTTTTTTTTTTTTTTTTGCTTTTTGGGTCATACCTGGCGATGCACAGGGGTTACTCCTGGCTCTGTACTCAGGAATTACTCCTGGAGATGCTCAGGGGACCATGTGGGATGCTGGGAATCGAACCCGGGTTGGCCATGTGCAAGGTAAATGCCCTACCCGCTGTGCTATTGCTCCAGTCCCTTATTGTGATTTTTATTATACTTCCTTAATAGCTAATGACACACAGCATCTTCTCATGTGTTTATTGTTCATTTGGATATCTTTTTTGAAGATACAGTTGTCTAACTCAATCTCTCACTTTATTTATTTCTTATGTGTTTGTTTGGGCCATACCTGGCAATGCTCAGCTTGTATTCCTGACTCTGTGTTCAGGTGTGACACCTGATGGTGCCTGGGGGACCATGTGATGTCAGCGAGTAGAACCAGGTTTGCAAGGCAAGTGTTTTACCCTCTGTACTATCTTTCAGGGCCCTGTCTCCCATTTTAAATTGGATTATTTCAAATTTTATTTATTTATTTTGAGGGGCCACATCTGGAGTTGCTCTGGGCTTGCTCCTGTCTTTGCACTCCTGAGACCATTCCTGGCCGAGCTCTATGGTGTGCCACGGATTGAACTTGGTTCAGCCTGGTGTAAGGCAAATGTCTTACCCACTGTACTATCGATCCGGTTCATCATTATTATTTTAAAGTTAGTGAGCTGTGGGACTGAGATGTAGGTCCATGGTAGAGCATTTGTCTTGTTTGTGTGAGACTCTGGGTTTGATCCTTGGTATCTCAGACACCCCTGAGATCACCAGGAGTGACTCTGAGCACTGAGCTGGATGTGGGCCCCAAACAAAACAAAAAAACCAACAACAAAATAAAATTCCAGTGATACATCAATTCCATTTTGAATAAAATCAAATTCTCAGCCATGGCACAAAGGTCCTTATCTGATTGACTCCAATCTGCTTTCTACACACACCTTCTACTTCTTTCTCCATCTGGCCTGTTTTTGCTTCCTTTCTCAAACACACAGTGTTTCTGGATTTAAGTCTGTTCCCTCAGGTTTGGAAGCACCGGTTAGTTTCCCATTCTGTGGTCTCAGTTCAAATTCTACTTCTCAGAAACTTCCTTGACTGCTTATCCAATGTTATCTAACTTGCTTCCATTGAGTTATTTTTGATGATGCAACTTGTTTCACTTTATTCACAAATCTAAATTTCCTAGTAAATTAATTTAAAACTATTAGAAAATCATTTAAGTATTCCCCATAAGTACCTTTTTTATATGTGCTGAGGTGCTAAATGCTTATAAACAGACTCTCCAAACAGGCAGAGTTTGCTGATTCCTGAGGTATGTTTCACTCTCACTGCGATTAACTACCCAGCTACCATAACTGAAAACACATTTGGGGAGAGAACCACAGAAGGACACCTTTATACAATATTTGAAATACTAATATAATCGTTAATAATTTCAAAAGCACATATGTGACGAGTGGTAAAATAAATAGGAAATGAAGAATTTTGACTATTGCCTTGTTTTGAATAGACAAGTATATATCATTTAATTTTTGATAATGGCTGTTCAAAGCATCTGGCAAAATATCTAAGCATTCCTAATTGTCTCTAGCGAGCCTGTACAAGCCACAGTTAGCAATTTTCCCAGGTAAGAGATTTGTTGTTCTTGCTTGTTTTGGGGGCCACATCCGGTGGGGGAGGGGCGGTCGCTCCTGGCGGTGCTGGGGGAGAGAAACTCCCCGATCCGATCATCTGCATGCAAGGAATGCGCCATAATCCCACAAACCATCTCTCAGGTCTCCCATTTTTAATATTTAAAAACATGTACACAGAAGAAAGTTACAACACTTTATACCTCTCTCAGGGTAAATGAGAGCGATCTGGGTAAATGATAAAGCGCATTCGACCTGGGTTCAGAACTCAGCACCACAAAAACAAAACCTCTCTGTCTGGCTCAAAAGGCTGGAGCGAGGGAGCCCCGGGGATCCTGGCCTCGCCAGATACCCCTGTATTGCCAGGAGCAAGCCCTGGACTTGCTGAACCCGAGTAGCATTCATCCTTCCCACGCAGGTTGTGGCTAAAAAGAAAAAAAAAACAATCCCACCTTGCTCACAACCCGAGCAAGGTAACTGCTTTCGCCGGCGCTTCATTAACACAAACTTGTGCCAGAGTGATTTTGCAATTCACCTGCTGCCGAAAGAGGCGAGGCAAAACCTATAGCGAAAAGGTTGAGACGCTCCGCTGGCCGCGGTGCGGGCCCGTCTCGCCGCAAGGCTCCCTGGGAGTTGTAGTCCCCCGGTGCGGCCGCCGGGGCCAGCACTGAGGCGGCGGCGGCAGGGCGCGCCGAGGCTCTTCCGCCCCGCCTCCCGCCACCGCCCGCGCGCCGCCCCAGCTAACATGGCGGCTCCCTTAGCGCTGGTGCTGGTGGTGGCCGTGACCGTGCGGGCGGCGTTGTTCCGCTCCAGTCTGGCCGAGTTCATCTCCGAACGGGTGGAGGTGGTGTCCCCGCTCAGCTCCTGGAAAAGAGGTGAGGCCGCCGGCTCGGGGAGGCGGCCTGGGCCTGCCCGCGCACCCCTGGCCTCTGAATGGGAGGCGGGGGCAGCGTTCGCCAGCTCCGCGTTCGAGGGGAACTGACCGGCTCCCGGGCTTCCCCGAGGGGGCGGGAGGACGGCGCCGAGGGCGGGGCTGCCGGCGGCCGCCCGCGCTCCCGGGGGCTGGGAAGCCGAGGGGGTGTGTCTCGCTCCGGGCCCGGAGCGGGTCTGCGGGGAGGCTGGGGACCCGGCGGGGTGGGATCTGCGGGGGGGAATTGGGCTTGGAGGCGTGATGGCAGTGGGGGAGTCCCTTGCGGGGTGAAGTGGTGCGGGACGGGGGTCCGAATGAGGGGACTAATCCCCCGTGAGGGGAGAGGGAGGGAGGGAGGGAGGGAGGAAGGGAGGAAGGGAGGGAGGGTGGGAGAGGGAGAGGGAGAGGGAGAGGGAGAGGGAGAGAGGGAGAGAGAGAGAGAGAGAGAGAGAGAGAGAGAGAGAAGAGAGGGGAGAGAGGAGAGAGAGAGAGAGAGAGAGAGAGAGAGAGAGAGAGAGAGAGAGAGAGAGAGAACTTCTTTCTCGTTCTGGGACTTGCACAGTAACTTTTCTTCTTATTTTTTTTTTAAATCCTCAAACTTTGATATTAAAATTGCGTTGTTGTTGTTATTATTATTATTATTTTATTTATTTATTTTTTTGGCGGGGGTGGTGATGTCACGCCTCACAATGCCCTGTGAGGTGCTTGCTTGGTGCTCAGGAGATGATGCCCCGCGTGCCTGCGATGGAACTCTGGCCTCCAGCATGCAAAGTGTGCACTCCAGCCCTTGGAGTCACCTCCCAAACTTTGTTTTGTACAAGCGCTTACAGTGAAACTGGAATTTGGTCTATGGGGAGAGACACATAGTTATTATCATTTATGAGATAGGTGTTCCTTGTGCACATCTAGGTTTTTTCCCTTGGATTTCTGCCCCTGGAGAAACTGTTAACTCCTTTTCCATTTTCCTAAGGATGAGGACTTTGAACTATTGCAGGATGTAGCGTTTGCAAAGGGAGATTTGAGAGGGGCCGGAGCGATAGCACAGCGGGTAGGGCGTTTGCCTTGCACGCGGCCGACCCGGGTTCGATCCCCGGCATCCCATATGGTCCCCCAAGCACCGCCAGGAGTAATTCCTGAGTGCAAAGCCAGGAGTAACCCCTGAGCATCGCTGGGTGTGACCCAAAAAGCAAAAAAATAAAATTGTTTAAAAGGGAGATTTGAGAGAAAGGAGTTCCAGGTAGCAGAAGGTAAACAGGACCAAGAAATGTTGGAGGACATCAAATGTGTAAAGTAAGGGAGTAAATGTCTGATTAGGTTTGGAACGAAGCTTGAAAAATTTTTGTTTGTTTTTGACGGTTGGGGTCAGGGTGGTGGGCTTTTGGGTCACATCCTTTCTCTGCAGTGCTCAGGGCTATTTCTGGTTATATGCTCAGCAGTGACCTTGGGAATCTAAACACAGGTTCTTACCCCAGGATACAGGGCAGGTGCCTTAGTGCCTATACGCTCTCCAGTTGGAGGTTTAAGATTTTATTTAAACCTGTTTGTTTGTGTTGTTTTGGAGGGGGGAGGCTTGGGCCATACCTGATGGTGCTCAGGTCTGACTCCTGGCTCTGCATGCAAGAATTATTCCTGGCAGTGCTCCAGGGACCATATAGGATGCCAGGGATGGAACCCGGTCAGTCATGTGCTAGGCAAGTGCCTGACCTGCTGTACTATCACTTGGGTCCCCATGAACCTTTTAACTGAAATGCAACATATGCGCAGTGCACATATAATTGTGTAAAGCTCAATGAATTAAAAAAATTATTTGGGGGGTTACATCCCGGGCAGTGCTCAGGGGTTCTGAGGACCATTTCTAGGGACCCTCAGCCAACTGCCAACTGGAGTTTAAATAGCAGGGCCCAAAGATGTAGGATTACTTGGGCATGGTGGTACATTGGTGTCAGGGTTCAGACTCAGGTTTCTGTGTATGCGAAGCATATGTCTGACCACCCCAGCCCTAGCTTGCTTATTTTTTTTTAAACAAACCTTGTATATTCAATCAGCCAGCACCCAGATTTTAAAAATTTTCTATTTTTATAAAGTTGTTCACTATAATTTATTACATTCAATATTATACCAATCCCACCAACATTATACCTCCCCACCACTGTTATTTCCAATTTTCCCCACCACAACCAAAGCCTGCCCCAAGAGCAGGCTCTAAATGATTTATTTTGTATTGCTTGTTATAATTAATTTGCTAAAAATGATCAAAAAAGATTTCCTTAGAAGAAAGCGTGTGAAGATTGTTATATCTCACGCTGTATAAGAGATCACTAATGTGTTGTTACAGGTTAAGCCTTGTGTGTTAATTTTTTTAATCGAGATTGGTTGCTTTTTACTTTACATCGCATCCAATGTGGTGTGCTACTTCTGCTATATCAGTGGTGTAGAGTATGAGGTGTTGCTTCAAGAATTCTAAAATTTGGATGGGGTGATACAGCTGGCGTTAAATTTTTAAGTGGATGGTGACTTTGGGGTCGGGAAACATCTCTGCATCTTGCTGATCTCTTTTGAGATATATTTATGAGTTTCTAAATCATGACTGGTTTATGACCCTCCATGGTGCCAGATATGCCAAAAACAGTAACAAGTGTCATAATGAAGACATTACTGGTGCCCGCTCGAGCAAATCGATGAACAACGGGACAGCAATGCAACAGTGCTACAGTGTTATGGTGCCAGAGGCAGTTCATGGGCATGATTGCTAGGCTTCCAGAAGAATAGGAGGATGTGGGGAGGTTGCCCATCCCTGACTCCTTGAGAGCCTGGAGATTTCAGTCACAAAACCCACATACCTGAGTTTTTCAACAGCTCATTCCTGGATGAGGCTCTTCCAAGCCTGTGGAGTCCGGCCCTGAGCATGGCAGCGATTAGGTTCTAGAGGTTTTTGGCTGCTGGGGCTCTGTTTTGGATGGGTGGAAGGCTCATCTGCCCCCCTCCGGGGTGCTCCAGATGTGAGACTCAGCCCGGTGCGGGATCTGGAGGTGTCTCTTGCAGCTTGCTGATCTCTTTAGAGATTTACTTATGAAGCTCTGGATCATGTCTGGTTAATGAGCTTATATGACTCCAGAGGCAGTTCATGGGCTCGCCAGCACCCAGATTAAGAAAAGGATCATTACCAGTGACTAGAAGTCTCCTTCATGTCCTTGAACTTTTCAGTGCTCAGATGTTGATGTTAGTCTGTAGACATTTGGGGTAATGAAGGAATGGCTGTGGTTTGGACAATTAGAGCTAAGGTTTCTGAAAATACTATATGTCAGACTCATAAGCTTCATATAAGCACAGCCTCATTGTATCATCCAGTTAGTCAATATGAGATGGTGTTGTTTTCCTTCTTTTATGAACGAGAAAACATTGAGAGAAGTTAAGCAGTTTTTATTATAGCTCGGGTAAAGGATCCAAAGATGAGGCAAGGAGTGTGGTGATTTAGAACAAAAGCTCTAGAATTTCAGCAACAACAACAGAAATTTGCTTCTACACTCATTGTGTGACCTCTGTCCTCTAATGACAGTTCTTTTCACATATTCTTCAAGTCTGTTGGGTTCAGAGACTCAGTGATCTCATCAGGACTAATTATTTTATTTTATTTTTTAAAATTGAATCACCTTGAAATAGACCATCACAAAGCTTTTCATGATTGGGTTTCACTCATCCCTCCACCAGTGTACATTTCCCCACCACCAATGTCTCCCGTTTCCTCCCCCTCCCCCCTGCCTCTGTGACAGCACCTTTCTTCTTATTGTTTCTCTCTCTCTCTCTCTCTTTCTCTCTCTCTCTCCCCCCCCATCTCTCTCTCCCTCTCTCTCTCCCTCTCTCTCTCCTTTTGTGCATTATGGTTTGCAATTGGGTGACAGGTTCGGGTTGTGGATGTGATTGCCAGGACTTCTGGAGATGCAGAGAGGTGGGGGGAGGTAGCCCATCCCGATATCCAAGAGTGCCTGAAGATTTCAGTCACAAAACCCACATACCCGAATTCTCAGCAGAGTAATGTCTTGGTGACGGCAGTCCCAAGGCAGTGGAGTCTGGCTGGGAGCATGGCAGCGATTTTGGATTGTGGGAGCAAGCAGCTGCTGGGGGCTCTCTGCTTGGTCAGGCACTGGCACACCTGCCCTCCCCTGTGTACCCCACTTGTACAGCCTGTGCGGGTCTGAGATTAATTGTGGCTTCTGATCTCTTTCAAGATTTATTTATGGGACTTTGCAGCATGGCTGATAAATGAGCTTGTATGACTGAGCTGAAGGTTTTTTGTGGGTGTGGCTCCCACATACTTAACTATTGGTGATTTAATTTCTCCAGAAACTTGGTTCTGAGTTGTTGGAGTTTGGTCTCCAACAGCAGTGATCTTAGAGTGGCCATAAGCCCGAGGGCATCGTCAGGCTGCTGATACCCTCGCCCTGCTGGTCTAGTGACCTGCTGTCACTGCCACACCTCCTGGTCCCTAGTAGCAACAGCAGCAGTGGATCCGCAGGGACCAGGTCCAGGGCTGCTACAGTACGTGGCTTGGGTACTCTGGGTGGGCTTACAGCTACCAGACCAGCAGAACCTGACCAGGGGGCACACGTTTCCATCTTTGGTCTCCGCACAGTTGCACTCAGGGAGGTTTTCCTCCATAATTTGCTGTGGGTAGCATGGACTGGTCCCGGGAGGAAATGGCAGCAAGGCCACCCCATTGGCTGCAGATCACCTGGGCACCTCCTCAACTTCAGTACCTCAATACCCACGCTTCGTTGTGGTGCCGAGTCAGGCCTAAAGAGCCCTGTTCAGATCCCATAAAACTCTGCCGCCACCCATAGCATGCCAGCGGGTGGTCGTGCTGCCACCATCCTCACTCGTCCCACTCTGGGCCCGTGCTCCATGGTGCGCTCCCTGAACCAGAATACCTAAGGGACACCCACGTTCACTCACAGAGGAATTTTGTGGCCCCCATCATCTGTTCAGAGCACTGTGAGCTGCCGTCCCCCTGGTGCTTGCTGCTGCACAGCTGCCATCCTGACCCGGGACGAGTTCTTTTTCCTTTTTGATTTTCACTTCATTCAGGAAGATGCACCCCAGGTAGCTACAAGATTGGCTACTCAGAGTTTCTGACTTACATCCTCTCAGTATCACAGGAAGTGACGGTTCTCAAGCGAGCATAACAAAAACCTTGGAATTGAGTCACATTGAACTTCCTTGGATCATATCCCAATTCTTTGTTTTTTGGGTTTTCTTAGGGGGCCTTCCGAGCAGTATGTGGGGCCACAGGGCTATACCCTGTGATGCTTGGGAGGCCCTGGGTTGTCCGGGATCCAAGCCACGGCTTTGTGCATGCTAGGTAGGCCTTCCAGCCCTCAGAATTGTCTCCCTGGCTCCTAACATGCTAATTCTTATCCAGTTACTGTGATCAGTCTAAATCATGTATCTGTCACTAACTCTTTAGCATGGACAGCTTCCCAGACCATAGAAGGACAGTGTCCATAGGAAAACTAGAGGTGCTGGTACCAGAAGAGGGGGAAGTATGCTTGATAAAATGCTGACATGTGCTTCTCAGTCTAATAAAAAGAATAATAATGAACATTGATGCAGTGCTTTCTACATGCCAGGAAGTTTAAGTATGTGAGGCATGATTAAGCTAAATGACCCTAAGCTGTAAATAGTGGTATCAGTGCTCTATAAATGATAAAATCTATACTTTTACAGCTTTAGAAAATTGAAATATAAGGAGCTTTCCTGTTGCCCAATGTCACATAGATAACAGTATTTTTTATATGAATAGTTAGCAATTTTTAGGCACGACTATTTCAACAGAGTTTGTTTCATCTCATCTTGTGTAGGAGTCATCATCAGGAGTAATAGTGGAACCTATTTTGGTATCTCCTTGCCTTTTTTTTTTTTAATAATGTAAGAGTACTGTTCTCCCAGTTTGAATCATGGGCCAGGAACCAAGTCACCATCTTTTTCCCAGAGAAGCAAACCCTTCTTGAATAGGTTCAACATTTCAAGCAAGAATGAATTAGTATAAAATCTGTGCCTACAAATCTTACTAGGAAGAGTAAGAAGAGAGAGGCTCAATCAGAATCTGTTGAATAGAATCATAGCTGTATTCACTTATGTAAAATAAATTTCAAATAAAATCACCAAGACATTTGAAAAAAAAAAAAAAGAGTACTGTTCTCCTTGCCTTAAAAAAAAGTTTTTTTTTTTTAAAGAAGTATGGACAGAGAGAGAGACACACACACACACACACACACACACACAGAGAGAGAGAGAGAGAGAGAGAGAGAGAGAGAGAGAGAGAGAGAGTTATGTGTTAAAAAGAGATTATTGAGATGCAGGTGAATCTCCAGACAGAAAATGCCTATTTGTCTTTGACACCTAAAGATTTGAAATTTTATTGAGTATGAGGTAGAACACAAGCTATTGATGTTGGTTTGGAAGCCTGCCTCCAGGGCTGGAGAAAAAACTCAGGGGCTGAGCCCATACATTGCATGCAAGAAGCCCAGATTTGATCTACAGCACTGCATGATCGCCCCACGAGCACTGCCAGAAGTGGCACTTGAGTACAGAGCCAGGAGTAGACACTCCTCCTCTCCCCCTCACCCCTTCCCCCACCAGCACAATGTTTTGGGGTGTGGCCCCCAAAACAGAAAAACAATAAAAAAAATCTCTAATGCATCTGTGAGGGTCTTGTCAGGAGGAACACTTCTTCACTGCTACTTTATTTTTATTTATTTATTTATTTACTTTGCTTTTATTTATTTTGTTTGCTTTTGAACATCCAGTGATGTTCAGGGGTTACTCCTGGCGGTACTTGGCGGGACCATATGGGATGCCGGGGATTAGAACTCAGGTCAGCTGCGTGCAAGGCAAATGCCCTACCTGCTGTACTATTGTTCCGGCCCTGCACTGCTACTTTAAAACCTGCTGCTGTTAGATAGAATACAGAATTAGTAAGCTGCATACAGCCGTGTCTTTCTTACATGATGAATTATTAGAAGAAACAATTTTATGACCATTGTGTAACTCAAGAACCACAGCTTTGTGTCTGGGGAGATAGCTCCAAGTGTCAGAGTATATGCTTTGCTTGTGGGAGCCTAAGGTCCAATCCCTGGCACCACATGATCCCCCTCAAGCGTTGTGCTGGGGGTAGTTTCCAGCACAGCTGTATGTGCCTCCCCCCAAAAACAAAAATATTTATTATGTTATGTGCTCCTTAATCTTTTATTGTTTGTTTGTTTTTGAGTTTTGGGTCACACCTGACAGTGCTCCAGGTTTACTCCAATGCTCTGTGCTCAGGGATCACTTCTTGCGGGGCTCAGAGGACTATATATGGTACCAGGGGTTGGACCCAGGTCATCCCCATGCAAGGCAGACACCTTACCTGCTGTACTATCTCTTGACCCCTCCTTTATTTTTATTTATATTTATTTATTTTTTTGCTTTTTGGGTCACACCCAGCAATGCTCAGGGGTTACTCCTGGCTCTGCACTCAGGAATTACTTCTGGCAGTGCTTGGGGGACCATATGGGATGCTGGGAATCGAACCTGGGTCGGCCGCGTGCAAGGCAAACGCCCTACCCGCTGTGCTATCTCTCCAGCCCAACCCCCCTTTATTCTTTAGGTTTCCATCCATCCCTTTCTTTTCCTTTCCTTTTGCATTTTTTTTTTGTTGTTGTTGAAGGCCATTTGGCCTCTGGAGGCTTCCATAGTTTAAGACTTTTTTTTAAACTTTTTTGGGGGGTCACACTCAAGCAATGCTTAGGGGCTACTCCTGGCTCTACACTCAGGAATTACTCCTAGTGCTGCTCTAGGGACCGTATGGGATCACATGGTTCCTCATCAAACCTAGGTCGGCTGCATGCAAGCAAACTCCCTACCTGCTGTACTATTGCTCTAGCTCAGTTTAGATTTTCTTGCTTATTCATGATTTAGCATGTTTAACTCGTTCTTGTGTTCTTTATATTTCTAGCAAGTTGGCAGCTGCATCCAAAGATAGGATACCACTATTTTTGTTGTATTTTACTTATCAATATTTTCTTATGTCTCTTCCCCCAGATCAATTACCTAGTAAGTAATATATAAAGTCATACTTAACATCAGGATAGCAAAATCAGGCACTTGCCAAGAGAACGTTAACATAGTGTACATACAGTACCTAGCAAAATCATACCTGAAAGAAATGACATTTTAGTCAGTCATCTAAAATGTGTAGCTTGTTCCTCTACCTGCATAACCAAGAATCTCGCCTGGGTCAACCCAGTGGTGAGTGATATTCCTGGACAGTATTTACAGGGTTTCTGCACATCCCATTTACTGCTCTGTGGTAGGATGCCTTTGGCTAAGAATGAGATGGCTGTATAAAGTGACCAATGACTCACCTTGGGCCTCCAGCAAAGGTGTTAGTGAAGCATTTAATATTGGGTTACACCGCGTCTCTTTATGGGCCCCGTGAGGGAAGTTTCTTGCTGTCTTTAGTAAGAGGACCTGTTACAGCCATCTTGAGTAACAACAGGCTTTGTCTTACTTTTATAGATTCCATGAATTGTGTAACTGATTAGGTTTTTTTCTAGGATGAATCTACAAAGTTTAAAACCAGGTTGATGTCCCAGTCATTACACATATGTCATTGGGGGAGGGATGTTGGGCCACACCTGGTGCTGGGGCAAGGGAAAGGCGGGCCTGCTCCCTACTCTGCTCAGTGGTCACACTTGATAGTACTTAGGGGACCATATGTGGTGTTGGGGATTGAACCATGGTCAGCCAATGCAAGGCAAGCACTTGAACTGCTGGACTGTTTCTTTGGCTCCAATTATGTTATTTTGGAGGACAGACTGTAGCTTTGATTTTGTTTGATATATTTGTTTTTGAATAAGCAGATCAGTCACATAAATTCAAAGTGCATGGCCAGAAAGACAGAACTGGGGTGAAGGTGCTTTGCATCTGGTCAGCTCTGCATGGTCCCTCAGCACCGCAGGGAGTGGCTCCCTCAACCAGCTGGGAATAGCCCCTGAGTACCAACAGGTCTGGCCCAAACCTTCATCCAGAAAAATTAATGAATAAAACCTCGAAAATCCAAATGGCTATATGATCAAAAGACAAGCTAATAGAACTCTCCTATAAGGACCCTGTTTCGTGGTTTGAATGTTAGAGATGGTTATAGTCAATACTCGTGTTTATTTTGTTTTTATTTTTGGGTCACCCTTGATGGTGCTCAGGGATCACTGCTGGGAGGCATGGGGCACCATAAGGGGTACTGGGGATTAAACCTGGGTCAGCCTCTTGCAAGACAAGTGCCCTACCCACTGTACTATATCACTACTGATTTCTGTTTATTTACTTTTAAATAATTCTGTTACTTAATTCTAAAAAATGTTTTTTAGTTAAAAAAATTTGGGGCCACACACAACTGTGCTTACTCCCGGCTATGTGCCCAGGGATGACTTCTTTCAAGGTTTGGGAGACTGTGTGTTGCTTGAGATTGAGCCCGGGAATGCTACATGCAAGGCAAGTGTACTATACCTTGTACACTTACTATACCTTGGGCCCCTACTTTAAACTACTTTAAAGTTTTGGGGTTTTTTTGGGGGGAGGGGCCATGCCCGCCAGTGCTCAGGGCTTACTCCTGGTTCTATATCCAGGACTTACTCCTGGAGGTATGCCATGTGCCAAGGCCGAACTCGGGGTGGCTGAATGCAAAGACAAGCACTCTACCTGCTGTGCTGTCTCTCCAACCCCAACTTTTAAATCATCTTACATGGCACACGTCCCACTTGGGGGGTTGCCTACATCTCAATCTTAGATGTGTGATTCCTTTCTTTTACTTTACGGGACACCTGAAGTTCTCTTTCCCCTCTGGAGAAGCCCGCACTATCTTTTGAATATGTCTCTCTTTCAACTTATATTTTCCTATAAAGCTATTTTACTTTGCTAAAAACATAAGTAAATACTTTTACATGAGGTTGATGCTAGGATGAGGCAATCATCATTATCAGTTTCTTAGTATATTTCTGAAAGATTTTTTTTTTCATTTGGTTTTTGGGCCACACCCGGTGGTCTTCAGGGCTTACTCCTGGCTCTGCACTCTGGAATTGCTTCTGGTGGTGCCTGGGGACCCTATAGAGTGCCAGGGATAGAACTTGGGTTGGCCACATGAAAGGCAAAACTCCCTATCTGGTGTACTATCGCTCTGGCCCTTATTTCTGAGAGATTTTCTAAGTTCATACATAAATTTTCTTGTGATGCTTTTATTTTTCAGGTGTCATTCTTTCAGAATCAGTTTTCTTTCATTTTTTTTTTAACAGCTAAACCATACATGTTCATTGCTAAAGATTTAGAAAATGAAGAAATGATAAGATAAATTATTTTCTGTATTTCTGTTTGTTTTTTGCTTTGGGGTCACACCAAGTAATGCTCAGGAGTTACACCTGCCTCTGCACTCAGGAATCATTCCTCGCAGGACTCAGGGACCATATAGGATTCTGGGGATTGAACCCAGGTTGGACACCTGCAAGGAACAAGTGCCCTACCCCCTTCCTGCTGTGCTATCTCTCTGGCCCCTGGCCTCAGTATTCTTTTTTTTTTGCTTTTTGGGTCACACCCAGCGATGCTCAGGGCTGACTCCTGGCTCTGCACTCAGGAATCACTCCTGGCGGTGCTGAGGGGACCATATGGGATGCTGGGAATCGAACCCGGGTCAGCCGAGTGCAAGGCAAACGCCCTACCCACTGTGCTATTGCTCCAGCCCCTGGCCTCAATATTCTTAATATCCAGAGATGATCGCTAATACCGTGTGTTTATTTTTATTCAGTGTTTCTGTTAATTTTGATCCAGTTCTCATCAAAAATACTATTTCTTTAAAATAATTAAATGAACAGATTTTTAAAAATATTTAAAGTTAAATGTGGAACTATGAAATTCAGAGTCCAGAGAGATAGCTTAGAGGTTAAGGAATTTACCTATGTGTGGCTGATCCCCGTTCCATCTCCAGCAATGCCTATGGTCCTCCGAGTACTGCTAGGAAAAATTCACTACTTTGACCTGCTGTGTCATGACCTGCTTTTCACTTAAGAAAATGTCATTGTGGGGCCGGAGCGATAGCACAGCGGGTAGGGCGTTTGCCTTGCACGCGGCCGACCCGGGTTCGATCCCCGGCATCCCATATGGTCCCCCAAGCACCGCCAGGAGTAATTCCTGAGTGCAAAGCCAGGAGTAACCCCTGAGCATCGCTGGGTGTGACCCAAAAAGCAAAAAAAAAAAAAAAAAAAAAAATGTCATTGTGGATTGAATAGCACAGCAGGTAAGGTGCTTGCCTTTCACCCAGCCAATTCGGTTCGATCCTCAGCACCCCATGTGATTCCTTGCCAGCAGTGATCCGTGAGTGCAGAGGCAGGAGTAAACCCTGAATACTGCCCGTTATGGTCCCCAGACAAAAAGCAAACAAACGAAATGAAAAACCCTTCTCCAAAGTAAGTTGTACTGCCCCCTGCCCTCTGAGGAGAAAGTAGCACTGCATGGAACAAAGTTCCCTTCCTGTGGGATGTTCGAATCATGACCCGAGCCCCTGCCAGGGATGCGGGTGGGCTTAGAGAAACAGAAACTCTTCTTGTGCGGAGTTCTCGCTCTTTGCTTTCTCTGCATTTGCCTGTGGACTGAATGTGATCTTGGACGTCTTCCTTTCCAGTGGTCGAAGGCCTCTCGCTGCTGGACTTGGGAGTGTCTCCGTATTCTGGAGCAGTGTTTCATGAAGTAAGTGCCCTTGTTTTCTTTCCTGGATACTAAGAGTAGTTCACAGTCACAGATGCCAAAGCTTAACCTCTGTTTCTGTACAAACATTTGAAAACATCTATTTTTGAATATTATATTTAGAAACAGCCCTTTTTGAGATGTCCTTTGCATAAGGAGGTTTCACAATTGCAGTGGAAATGATCCAGATCAAGATTGTAATTTGGGGAAGCAGATGAGACTTTTGTATAGATTACCATTTTTGATGGAAAATAAACTACAGATGTTCCCTGTCCATGAGTAGGTTGTATGCTAGCTGGCATGTAATTGGCTCCTTGGAACATGCTTTCCTATGAAAGTTGCTTTCTTAGAAAACCTAAAAAAGCCTATTTAACTTTTGCTATTAGTTACTAAAAATTATAAAGTCTGGGGGCCGGAGACAGGGGTTAAGGTACTTGCCTTGCACATGGCTGACCCCAGTTCAGTCCGTGACTCCATTTGACAGGTCCCCTTAGCACTGCCAGGAGTGATCCCTGAACACGACTGGGTATGCCCCCTGCCCTGTCCCTCTCCCCCAAAAAACGCCAACAATAGCAACAACAAAATTAAAAGAAAAAACAAAAAAAGGGACCTGAGAGATAGTATAGGGTTAAGACAGATGCTTTTCATACTGTAAACCCAGGTTCAATCCCTGCCGCCCCCCCCCCCAAAAAAATATTGTGCAGCCTTGAAAGTCCCCAGGCACTGCCAAGTGTGGCCCTTGGAGGCCCCCCTGAACACCAGTGTGTGGCCTGGGTCATCCCAGCACTGTAGGGCCTGAGCAGCACTGTGCCCTTAGTCCCTGACACGGAACCCCAGCAGTTAGCCAGGAATTCTGGAAAGAATTCTACTGACTAGAGCCTATTCTTTGCATGTGAATGGCTGGTTTGATCCCCAACACCAAAAGGAGTGACTCGCAGAACTGAGCCTGGAGTAGCCCCTGAGCGCTGTTGAATGATCCAAAAATAATAAAAAAGAACTAAAAAGAATAATAAAAGAACTAATTCTTAGGTTCCTCTAGCTCTTGCCTGAGTTACTTGCAAAGGCTTCCTGATGAATCTTTGTGCATTCTCCTCCTTTATTCTTTACTTAGAGCTTTTTTTTTTAGAAATATGAATCTGATTTTGTCTCTGTTGCTTCTGCTCAGGAGCTTTGAAAGTTCACTACCAACTTCAGGATAAATTCCAAACACCTTAGAGGGTGGGTATAAAGCCCCAGGGGCCTCGCCTGGTCACCCAAACCACAAATTTTTCAGTATCCTACTTTGAGAGGAGTTTTTTGTTGATGTTCTATCTAGCTTTTCAGAGGCATTCAGCTTGGTTCCCATGGAGGTAACAACTGCTCTTTGCATTCTTATTTCATTATCTTTGTATTATTATCTAATCAAACCGCAATAACAAGAACTACTAGCAGAAACAGGTTAGGAACAATTTAAGAGACTCTTAGTAAGCATATAATTCAGTTAGTGTGAGCAGATGTGTGTGGGCATATCAAAGAGTAGCCTTGGAGCTCTGAGGCTCGGGGTGCCGTGGACCTTTAGCAGTGTGTTTTCTAGATTGAGATTTCCCTGAGAGTTTAGACATGCCCTCATTATGTCCCAGCACTATCTCCGATACTGCTTATGTGATTTTGCTCATGTGCTCTCCTATAGAGGGCCCCTCTTCCTTCATTTCGTGCTCGGCTGTACAATTCAGATAGTAACTTGGATGTTTACCTCCTCCAGAAAGCTCCTGCATCACCTTAGACTAGATACAGAAACTCCTCTCTTATCTTCCAAGGCAACTTCTTCATATTCTTATCATGGCTTCTATCATACTCTTGAAATTGCTGTTGTGTATATTTTACCTGCCAGGATAGTTGCTCCTTTGAGCAATTACTGGCTCCTTTCACAACTTATGCCTAGTGTCTAGCTCTGTATTTGCTTATGTATCCCAATCATGCCCTCCTTCTCGCTTTCCTTTATGAAAGATTTTTTAGGTACCAGAGAGATAGTACAGCAGATAAGGTACTTGCCTTGCATGCGGCTTAGCTGGGTTCCATCCCTGCCACTCCATATGGTCCCCTGAGCCTGTTAGGAGTAATCCCTGGGGGTACAGATGGGTGTGACCCAATCCCTTGAAAATCCCCTCCCCCTCAAAAAAAAAAACACTGACCCATAAAACTCAAGAAGAAACTCATTTAGGGCTAGAAGGCCTAGAGTAATAGTACAGCAAGTAGAGTGCTTGCATGCAGCTGACCCAGGTTTGATCCACGGTATCACATATGTTCCCCCAAGCCCTGTCCAGAGTGATCCCCGAGCATAGAGCCAGGAGTAAGACCTGAGCACAGCTGGGTTTTTTTAAGCTACTTAGTTTTTTACTAGCTACTCTGTTAGAATAACAGGTCTCATTCCCCTGACCCTGAAAAGAGCCTCCAATCGTTGGGAAAAACAAGTGAGGCAGGGCTGCTGAAATCTCAGGGCTGGGATGAATGGAGACATTACTGGCGCCCACTTGAGTAAATCGATTAACAATGGAATGACAGTGATACAGTGATACGCTGTTAGAAAAAGGAATACTAAATAAGACACAGTCCTTTGCTTTGTAGTACTATATTTCTGAGAGAAAGGGACACATAAGAAGTTAGTAAAAAGGATGTGTATTTCAGAGCAAAGAATATTGTCAGGGATAAAGAAAGTCACTTCATGATTAAGGGGGTCAGTTCACCAAAAAGATGCAACAGTTCTAATGTTTATGCACCTTTGCCAGTTTCAAAATACATGAATAGTGATGGAACTGCAGGGAGAAATAGAGAAATCCATAATGATAGTCATAGATCTCAGTGCCTGCCCTCTTGGCAATTAATAGCTCAAGCAGACAGAATATCCTAAGGATATAGATGACTTGAAGAACTTGACCTCATTAAAAAAATAAAATTATATTTTATATACTATATATACATTCCATCTAACAATGGCAAAACATATAATCTTTTCAAATATGCATGGAACATGGTTAAGATAGACCATTTCTGGGCCATTAAACAAGTCTCAATCAGTTGAAAAAGATTGAAATCGTGCAAAGTATATCCTTTGGCTATAATGGAATTAACTAATGCCAGTAACACATTCCTATATAATTCGTGGATCAAAGAAGAAATCAGAAAATACTTTTAGTTGAATGGAAACAAAAATACAACTTATTTAAATGTGTGGAATTTAAATGTGCGAAAGCACCAGTTGGGTGAAGTTTATAGTGCTAAATTCCTGTTTTGCAAAAGAAAGGTTGCAAGCTAATGATCTGAGTTTCTATTTTAGCAAACTAGAGAAAAGATCAAGTAAGCATAATACAAGGAATAAAGATTTTTCTGAGTAAGAGATTGAAAACATCAAAAACAAAATAATAGTGGAAATCACAGAAATAAAATTATTTTTCGGGCCCTGTGGTATTGGGGATTACCCTTGGCGGGGCCACACCTGACAGTTGTCCAGGGGCCTCAGGGCTGCACCTGGTGATGCTTGGGGGGACCATGTGGTCCTGCAGATTGGAAAGGCAAACCATATGATGTGCCTAATTTGGGAATGAGTATGACCCTTGTTTGTTGCCTAAAGATGGCCAGTGTTGTTAGGGAATGAGCAAATAGGAGGATGAATAAGAGGAGGTCAGTTGTGAGACATTAAGAGCCAGATTATGAAGGACTTTTAATAGTCCTGCTTAGAAATTTGGGTATATTTTCTCAGTTTTTTCTTTTTCTTCTCTCTCTTCCTCTCTTCCCTCAGTTAGATATACTGAGGGGGATTTGGCAGGTCTGGGGGCACAGTGATGCTTAGCGATTACTCCTGGCTCTGTGCACAGGGTTCACTCCTGGGGGAGCTTGGGGGACCATATGTGATGCCAGGGATTGAACCCAACTTGGTCACATGCAGGGCAAGTGCCCTACCTGCTGTATTATCACTCCAGTCCCTCAATGTTATTTTAATGTCTAGAGTTTGTTATTTGAAGAACATATGACAGGTGTCTTGGCAATTGATATATGATCATGTCATGATCAATTGGTGAGGTCAGTAGGGATACTTCATGTTCTTATGATTGATTATCTGATCAAATAGAAAACCGTAGCTTATCTTCCCTAGCTATTTCTCATATTCCTCAGTCCTTGCCTTTGAGAGAGACAAAACCTCAACACTTCTCAGTCTTTTTCCTTAGCTTCACCTGAATAGATTATTTATGCACAGGAACCTTTAGGGCAGTATACCTCTTTTTATGGGGGGGGGGAGGAGAAGGAGGGCACACCAGGTGGTGCCCAAGGATTACTCCTGGCTCTGCATTTAGGAATCGCTTCTGGCAGATTTGGCGAACCATAGGGGGTGCCAGGAATGGAAGGAAAGCTCCCTGCCCACTGTACTATCTCTCTGGCCCCCAGGCCAGGACAATATATTTTTTAAAGTCAAGAACTAAGCCAATCTTGATCATAGTGGTCTTATAGTAAGGCCAACTGTGATAAGAGGTGGATTTCCAGGTAGATTAGCCGATATGGAAATATGGCTCAATCCAGGATTTCAAGAAGTTAGCAGTGAATGGCCCTTTGATCTTAGGTTTTGATCACCCCAGGTTACTCTGCGAAAACCTTTTAGAGCAGGTTTTCTCCCAAAAACCTTGAGATCCCTCATGACCTGCAGTGGTCCACAGTATCAAGTGGATTTTTTGGGGTGGGGGGCGGCTTGTTATAATCCAGGAGAGGAGGGATGCAACCTATATTTCATTAAATAAATACTGCTGTCAGTGCCTTGGGGGAACTTGACTCCGAGTCAAGGCAAGAGGTAAGCAGGGGAAGGGGCAGGATGTTCCAGGAACAGGCTGTGCAGGATGATGGTAGCCTGGAGCCAGGGTGATAACAGCCCTAGATGGTGAAAAGCTATCAGATTCTTTAAAAACGTGATTCTTTTGTTGTTTGGGGAACCACTCCCAGCACTGCTCAGTGTCCATACCCAGCTCTGTTGGGGGTTGCTCCTGGTGGTTCAAGGACCATGCAGTGCCCAGGGTCAAACCCAGACTTCCTGTGTGCAAAGCATGTGCCCAGCCAATAGAGCTATCTCTTTGGCCTTCTGGTCTGTATTTTAGTATTTTGGGTTTTTGTGTGTATATGGTATTGAATCCAGTTCTTATATATGGAAGGCATGAACTTTACAACTGAGCTATATAACTTCGCCCTAGTTGTATATCTAAAACTTGGGGGTGGGTGGGTGGGGATATAGAGGTAGAGACACTATAGAACTTGGGGGGCTACTCCCAGCAATGCTCAAGAGACCATAAAATGTTGAGGACTGAATCCAGGGCTCCTACATGCAGAGTCTATGCTCCAGCCCTTTGAACTCTTCCCCTGCCAAGTTACTTTTGTTTTGTTTTGTTTTGTTTTGTTTTGTTTTGAACCACGCCCAGCTGCACTCAGGGCTTACTTCTGTCTCTCTGCACCCAGGCTCCTGGTAGAGTTGAGGGACCATATGGGGTGCTGGGAATTGAACCTGGGTTGGCCACATACAAGGAAAATGTCCTATTTGCTGTACTCTCACTCTGGTTCTAAGTTACATTTTAAAGGTAGTCTTGCTCATAGATTTGATGTGAGACGTGAAGGCAAGAGAGGACCCAAGGATATCAGGTTTGATCCTCAGCAGAATGGTGGGGTATGTTCAGCAAGATGAGGTATACTGAGGGAGGAGCAGGTTTTGATGGATTGGGGATAAAAGTTCAGATTTTGCCCTGTTAAGTGTAAAGCACTTTTGAAAATAAATTTTAATTTTTTTAAATATTCAGGTGGCATTGTTAAGGCAATTGGCTATACAAATATGAAACTCAAAGAAAGAGGTCCAAACTGGAAGTATAAAATTGGGTTCTACCATCAAGCCTGCACCGCTGGTATAAAATTTCTAGGAGTGACTATCTAGCCCTTGAGTACCTCTGGGGGACCATCTATAAAATTACAGAATAAGGGGCTGGAGCAATAGCACAGCGGGTAGGGTGTTTGCCTTGCACACAGCCGACCCAGGTTCAATTCCCAGCATCCCATATGGTCCCCTGAGTACCGCCAGGAGTAATTCCTGAGTGCATGAGTCAGGAGTAACCCCTGTGCATCGCCAGGTGTGACCCCCCCAAAAAAAATATAATAAAACAAAATTACAAAATAAGAGCTAGAGAGAGTAGCACTGTAGCACTATTGTCCCGTTGCTCATTGATTTCCTCGAGTGGGCACCAGTAATGTCTCCATTGTGAGACTTGTTGTTACTGTTTTTGGCATATTGAATATGCCAAATATGCCACGGGTAGCTTGCCAGGCTCTGCCGTGCGGGTGGGATACTCTCAGTAGCTTGCTAGGCTCTTTGAGAGGGAGGGAGGAATCGAACCTGGGTCAGCCACGTGTAAGGCAAATGCCCTACCCGCTGTGCTGTCACTCCAGTCCTTCCTCCAAAAGAGAGAGTATGGGGGTTAAAGTGTGGGCCTTGCATATAACTGACTTTGTTACTGCACAGTACCACATGGGTCCGGTCAGCTCCTGAGGCTAAGCATGGCCCAGGTGTTCCGGGAAGGCCTGGTGCCACAGGCCCAAAGCAACACAGCACCTGCAGTGTCTCATTGAGCTGCCAGCCTTCCTGCTTGGCTGAGAATGACTGGAAGGGGCCCCCTGGGTTCTCCTTGAAAGCCCCCTATTAACAAAATAAGATTAAAACTAGGTTAGTTTCGAATACTTTTATTTATATAGTTTTAGAGAGATAGTACAGCAGTGCTGACTGTATGGTCCCTTGAGCCCTGCCAGAATTGACCCCTGAGTCCAGAGCCCAGAGTATGCCCTGAGCACCAGTGGATGTGGGTGGGTCTAGTCTCTGCCACCACCATCCCTAACCTCCCCCCACCCAAAGAAAAAAAAACAAACCACAACCAAAAAAGCACAACAGAGTTCTGTCAGCCTATAGATGATACTTGAAAACACGAGACGGGTGTGATCACTTAGTGCGGTACCAGCCTCCAAGATGTCCCTGGAGTGCCCACCTGATGGGGTTGACCTATTCTTTCTCTTCTCACAGTGTGGTGGGGCTGGCTCGGGTAACCCTTGGAATATAGCAGAATTGACGGTCTGTCAACAGATCTGCTTATAAAAGATGCTGCAGTTCCTGTCATAGAGGCGCTCTCTTGGGCCACTTGCTGCAGGGGAAGCTGTGTTATGACAATCTTATGCACAACCCTTTGGGATAAGAAACTGATCCTAAACTGACAGCCAAAAAATCCAACTTGGAAGCAGACCATCAAGCCCCTTAGAGAGGGTGGCCTGGTCACAGACTTAGGAAAACCTTCTGGAATGCGCTGGTACCCTCGAGTTCCACTCTCCAATCACCTTATTCTTAGGGAAAGTTAAGAAGGTGTTATAGGGCCAGACAGATCGTACAGGAGGCAGCTATTTGCCTTGCACACAGTTGGCTTGTCTCTCCCCAGCATTGCTTATGGTTCTACACTGTAAACTCCTGCACCTCCAGAATAGTTCCTGAGTACAGAGCCAGGAGTAAGCCCTGATACAGCCAATTGTGGCCAAAAAGGAAGGGAGAGAGGGAGGGAGGGAGAGAGAAAAGGAAAGAAAAGAAAAGAAAAAAGAAAAAGAAGGTATGTGCTATAGAGGGGAGGGAATATTTACCAAGGAATAAGCCCTGATACAGCCAATTGTGACCCAGGAAGGAAGGGAGGGAGGGAGGGAGGGGAAGGGAGGGGAGAAAAGAAAAAGGAAAGGAAAGGAAAAGAAAGGAAAAGAAAAGAAGGAATGTGCTAGAGGGAAGGGAATATTTACCCAGGAATAAGCCCTGATACAGACAATTGTGGCCCAGAAAGAGAGAGAGAGAGAGAAGAAGGGAGGGAGGAAGGGAAGGGAAGGGGGAGGGGGGAGGGAGGTGGGAGGAAGGGAGGGAGAGAGAGGAAGGGAGGGGGAAGGAGGAAGGAAGGAAGGAAGGAAGGAAGGAAGGAAGGAAGGAAGGAAGGAAGGAAGGAAGGAAGGAAGGAGGGAAGGAAGGAAGGAGGGAGGGAGGGAAGGAAGGAGGGAAGGAAGGAAGGAACTAGCTATAGAGGGGAGGGAATATTTACCCAGGAGAGAAAAAGGCATTTAGGAATAACAGGTTAAAGCACAGTAGCCGAGTTCTGATCAAATTAGGAGCTTGTCACTTCCTAGTTTACTCTGACTGGGAGCGGTCACCCAGGTTGAAGATATGGAATAAAGGCAGATTGTATTAAGTGCATAATATGGATTATGCCAACTGCTATGGACATGGGAGTTCATTGTGCAAACCAATCTATTTGCTGATAGGCTTTTTGAGAAGGATTTCTTGTTATTTCTGAGACCTTTTTTAGGGTCTTTCTAGCATCTGAATCAAAACACTTGGGAACCGGGCCATTGGTAATATAAGTATCAAGTTACTACTTACAAAGGTAAGTGCAAAAAAGAATCCATTAGTCAGGAGTTGTAACAGCTTAATCTTATTGAACTTTGAAAGGCAAAACTGATGCCCCTGTTTAAAAGAAACAAAACAAAGACTTCTCTCAGATCCCTAATGTAATGAAGTTTGTTCTATGCTAGCATTGTGTTAGTCAAGTTTTCTGTATGCTAGGCATTGTGTTAGTGTTTTTCACATTACTGCTCAGTTTTGTCCAGACTGTTGTAAAATAGGTTTCTCCTCTTTTTGTTTTGTTTTATTTGGGGTTTGGGGACGATTCCTGGTGATGCTCAAGGGCTGCTTCCTGCTCTGGGCAGAGGGGCCACTTGGTACTGGGCATACCTTGTGGAGAGGGGGTGGGACCCAGGCCTCCTACCTGCAAAGCAAGTGCTCAGCCGTTTTGTTACTTTCCTGAACCTAGATCATTCTTCTTACGCATAGCTGAGGACATGAAGGTCTCAGGTAGAATCTGGTTTTAAAGCTGACTATGACTGCAAAGGCTTGTTGTTTTTCTTTTGTTTGTTTGTTTGTTTGTGCCTACCATGCTAGTTTATCCTCATTAAAAAGTCTTGCCAGTGAATTTTACAACAACATTTGCTACTTTTATGCCTGTGGCCAGCTTGGAAAGAGGTTCTCTTGTGTTACATGTATAGGCTTGCAGAAGCCAACTCATGCCCTAGCCTTCAGTTTTGAACTGAAGCAGAACAAACCCCATGACTTGAGCAACTGCAAAAAAAAAATAAATAAATAAGTACAGAAAAGATTTATTTGAAGGCCTTGGAAAGTACCGAGCTATCCAGGCCTAGAGGGGCCAAGGGCCAGTGACAGAGTCTGAGTTGGTTCCATTTCCAAGCATTTTCCAGTTTGTGAGTCGCAAGGGCTGAGGCAGAGAAGTAACATGCTGGCGGACCTGAAGCCAAGGAGTGAGGGGGAGCTCTGGGCAGTCTCCTGGGGCGAGGAGCCAAGGGCCTGAGCATCCGCCCTCCAAGCAGCCTGGCTCCCCCGAATCTGCTGAAGAGTTCTACTGACAGCAGTGCTGCATTGCACAGATTGGTCTTACAGAAACGAACTCCGGCTTTTGGGCTCGTGTGCTCACCACAGGCTGTGTCCTTTACACTGACAGTATAGAAAGAGCAGGCACAGTGATCCCAGCACAGGCCTGTGCCTCGTCTATGTTGAGAAGGGGGGTGATGGCGGTGGTGGGAATGATCTCTAGCTTCTAGTTAGCTAAATTCCTACCTGAATTGAGGTGATAAAACTCCTTTCTAATTGCCAGAAACCGGATAGAACTATTTTTCCAGAAAAAAATGGTCACATCTAAGGGCCGGAGTGATTGTACAGTGGGTAGGATGTTTACCCTGAACACAGCTGTCCTGGGTCCTAACCCTGGCATCCTGTATGGTTCCCTGAGCACTGCTAGGAGTAGTTCCTGATTGCAGAGCCAGAAGTAACTCCTGAGCATCACCAGAGTGACACCCTCCCCCCTCAAAAAAAAAAAGGAAAAAAAATGGTCACATCTTGGCTAGGGATGTGATTCAAGCGGTAGGGCATATGCCTTGCATGGGTGAGCCTGGGTCTGTTCCTCAGCACTCATGCCCTCCCTACACCAGTGAATGTACAAGTAGGGAAAGGAGGGAGGGAGGGAGGGAGGAAGGGAAGGAGGGAGGGAAGAAGGAAAGAAAGAAGGAAGGCAAACTGGCTGAAACTATAGTTGGGTGTTTATTTTCTTTTTTTTTTTTTTTTGGTGGGGAGGTTGGTCTCTGCCTTGTATTTTGAGCTATTTCCCCATCCCCAATAAACTTCTATAATTTTTTATGAATATTGTTCATTGTTTAATCAAAACAGAAAAACTATAAGAAGGAATAAATGTAGCACTGTAGCACTGTTATTCGGTTGTTCATCGATTTGCTCTTACTAGTCTTACTAGTTCTTGGCACTCAGCCACCTGAACCTCAGTTTCCTCATCTACAAAATGGAGAAAACAACAGCACCATTTTGGAAGAGTAGTTGGCTCATAGCAAGCACTGTAGCACTGTCGTCCTGTCCCCATTGCTCATGGATTTGCTCAAGCGGGCACCAGTAATGTCTCCATTGTGGGACTGTTACTGTTTTTGGCATAACGAATATGCCATGGGTAGCTTGCCAGGCTCTGCCATGCAGGCGGGATACTCTTGGTAGGTTGCCAGGCTTTTTGAGAAGGATGGAGGAATCGAATCCGGGTTGGCCGCGTGCAAGGCAAACGCCCTAGGAAGGAATAAATAAAAACGAGAAAGGTAAATATATGGGCAAATCTATATTAATATTGACTGTGTATAAAACCAATGTGTCTTTTGGGTCTTAAAATATATGTGGAGGGGCTGGGGCAATAGCACCATGGGTAGGGCATTTGCCTTGCACGCGGCCAATCCGGGTTCAATTCCCAGCATCCCATATGGTCCCCTGAGCACTGCCAGGAGTACTTCCTGAGTGCAGAGTCAGGAGTAACCCCTGTGCATCGCCCGGTGTGACCCAAAACCAAAACCAAACAAACAAACAAACAAAATATATGTGTGTGTGTGTGTGTGTGTGTGTGTGTGTGTGTGTGTGTGTGTGTGTGTGGAGGGCCTGAAGAGATAGTAGATAGTACAGTGGTTAGGGTTCTTGTGTTACACACATGGTCAGCCAGGGTTTGATCCTTACCAGCACAATGGTCCCTCAGTCCACTAGAAATGATCAATGAGTGAAGAGCCAGGAGTAAACTGAAAACTGCCAGGCGTGGGGCCCCACCCATAATATATATGTGGATGGGGTTGGAGAGATAGTATAGTATGTCAGGAACTTGCCTTGCACACCGATGACTGAGGTTTGATACCTGGCACTGAATATGGTTCCCCATGCCCTAACAGGAGTGATCCCTGAGCACAGAGCCAGGAATAGGCCCTGAGCACAACAGGGTATGGCCCTAAATCCAGCAACCAAATAAAATATATGTGGAATAAAAGGTTAAAATTTTCTTATATTGTCAATTAAGAATATTGAAAGTAATTGATATTATAGTTATGGAAGTATGTCATTATCTGAGGTTAACCACAAAAAGAAATAACATCTAAGTGGGAGCTTGAGCCATAGTACAGCAGGTAGGGCACTTAGCTTGCATGCGGTCAACCCAGGTTTGATCCCCGGCATCCCATGTGGTCCCCTGAGCACCACCAGGAATGATTTCTGCGTGCAGAGCCAAGAGTAACCTTGAGCATTGCTAGGTGTGACTCAAAAACCAAAAAAGAAAAGAAATAGTAGCTAAGTATGTAACCAACAAACTAACAGAGAGGAAAGGAATAGTAAAAATAATGCATAAACAAGAAGGAAAAGAAAATAGGAAAGAGAAAATGAAGTAAATGAAAAATAAAATAAGATGGTGAACTTAAACATTATCAGTAATTGAATTAAATGTAAATAACCTAGAAATACAGTTAAAAGGTAATATCCACTCTTTTTTGGTTTGATTTGGTTTGGGGACCACACCTGGTGGTACTCAAGGGGTACTACTCCCAACTCAATGCTTGGGAGATGTTTGTGGTACTGTCAGGCACTGCAGCCCTTTGAGCTATCTCTCCAGCCCAATCATGTGCTTTTTGTTTATTTTGGGAGCCATTTCTGGAGGTGCTTAGAAGCTTCTTCCCGCTTTATGCTGGGGTTTGCTCCCCGAAGTGTTCTGGGACCATGCAGTACTGGAGATCAGACTCGGCCGTCCCTCATACAAAGCTCACACACAGCACATTGAGCTATTGCTTCAGCCCCAACTATATGATATTTCAAAAATGTAATGGGGCAGGGGGGCCAGAGTGATAATACAATGGGGAGAGTGTTTGTGGTGCACCTTGCAAGTGGTGAATCCAGTTCGATCCCCAGCATCCCGTAAGATTCCCCCAAGCGCTGCCAAGAGTAATTTCTGTGAGCATCAGGAGTATTCTTGAGGGCAGAGCCAGGGGTAACCCCTGAGCACCGCCAGGTGTGACCACCCTCCCCCTGCCCCCCCCAAAAAAAAGCAAAAAAAAAAAAACAAAGATAAAATGGGTTTGCTAAGAAGATTATTCAGAAGGATGGAGTCTTGGCTTGTGCAATGCCAGCCTCAAACCTAGGCTTTCTGCATGCAAAAGCCTATGAAGGAGGTTCTCCCAGCTGTTCGCCGGTCCAGTGTACTGGGGGCCCCCAGGGCTAAATCAGGCAGTGCTCAAAGCCATGTGGTGCTGGGGTGCAAACCAAGTATGTTACATATGCATGGCAGGTGCCTCTCCCACTGAATCAAACCCTCAGCCCCTCTACCAATATTTAATGTATGTCAGATCTTTTTTTCTTTTTTATTCTTATCATCTAATTCAACGGATTATCCTAAGGGCACAAAGTAGTGACAGAAAGTTACTCTCTATGTACATTGATCAGAGCCAGAGAGATAGGAGAGCGGTTAAGGTGCTTGTTTTGCAGGTTCCATCCCAAGTACACCCAGGAGTAGCTCCTGAGCACCAAGGGGGTGCAGCTCAAAATAAAACAAAAGCCAAAAAAGCATCATATGTCATTGGCCTGCTCTCGTAAAATACTATTCTAGGAAAGAAAAAGACATTTTTGCTGACAAAATAGCCTCTGTCCTATTCCCTACTATAGGAACTCATAGTAAGAATTAACTTTGTTTGTTTTTCTCCTGCAGACTCCACTAATAATATACCTCTTTCATTTCCTGATTGACTATGCCGAATTGGTATTTATGGTAAGTCACTTACATGAAATCAGTATGTATATATAGTCTTTCCTGGTTTTTAAGAAAAATCTACTTTAGAAGCTCTAGGAGTTGATCAGAACATAAAAGCAAAATCCCATTTTAAATTTGGAAGTATTATGGAAGTGTGAGGAATAATGTGTGACTTCCGACCATTTGAAATTCCTTATACTGTTTAGAATTTGTTTCCAGTCTATGCAGTCTTGAATTTTCTAGCTCCAAGGGTCTATGATTGGCTTTAATTCTGGTGCCAGTGTAGAAGGCAAACTGAATTTTCTAAGCTTTCTTCGCAGATGGTCTGTGAGTCATGGAAGAGGACATAGGCATGATAAGACTTGGAGGGGCAAAATCCTTTAAAACTAAGATGATATGGCCAGAGGGAGAGTACAAGAGTTAAGGCTCTTGCTTTGCATGTGGCCAACCCCAGTTTGATTCCTGGTGTCTTACAGTGGCCTGAGCATTGTGAAGGGTCCCCTGATCCCAGAGTGGTACCAGCACTACCAGGTGTGTCCCAAACTTCTGATGGCCTGCTCCTCCCAACCCCTTCCCCAATTATGATGACAGGACTGTTTTCAGAGCCTAGTAATTTGAAATGTTTGCCTCGCCCAGGGTTGAAAATCTGTTTGTGTTTTGGGCCACACCCAGAGGTGCTGGGGGGCTACTCCCAGCTCTTTGCTTGGGGGACCATGTGATGCTATGGATTGAACCTGGGGCTCCTGCATGCAAAGTATGTGCTTAGCCCATTGTTCAGCTGCTCTTTGACAAGAGTGGAAAATGCTGATCAAGAAAAAATCTAGAGGGGCTGGAGTGATAGCACAGTGGGTAAGGCATTTGCCTTGTACTCGGCCGACCCGGGTTCAGTTCCCAGCATCCCATATGATCCCCTGAGCACTGCCAGGAGTAATTTCTGAGTACATGAGCCAGGAGTAATCCCTGTGTATCACCGGGTGTGACCCAAAAAGAAAAAAAAAATCTAGATCTACTGAAGACTTCCTTAACAATGACAATGACCTCAAGTTAATTGAGGACTTACTATGTGCTGGGCACTTGACACATTAGATCTGCAGAGGAGTGGGTAGTCCTATTTTATAGAAAACTCAACCTGCGGTTTCAGGGCAGATTTGGGACCCTAGATTGACATAAGCCTGGGTGGGTCCTAATTATCAGTGTCTTCCTACCTAAAAGGCTTTACCTTTTGTCCTCAGTGTGAGGGTTGAGGTTCTGCCTTCCTGTATTGAGGCTACACCATTCCCAGCCTCCAGGCCGTGGCAGCATTCCATTACTCCCACACTAATTGTGTTCATTTCTTCTTATTTCTCTTTCAGATAACTGACGCACTCACTGCCGTTGCCCTGTATTTTGCAATCCAGGACTTCAATAAAGTTGTGGTAGGTTGTCAGTGGGTGGGATGGAACTGGTGGAATTTGGTTGCCTGCTGGTCTCTATGATTGCAAAGAATCCAAGATCATATACTTAAGGATCCTCGTGTTGAAAAATACTGAGAAGTGGGAGTGAAGCTTCTGGCCTGTTTAGCCAGCCCTGGAGTGGCCAAACCAAAATCACAAGACAGCTTTATTGAGAGACACTTTACTCTCATTGCTGGGTGACTTTTCTCCTGTGCAAGTTCAGACTTTAGGGGGACGATAGAAATTTATCACAATATAATATAAATAGGATCCTTAAAAAAAATTCCGTTTCTTTCATCAGGTCCTCTTTTCTTTTTTTGCTTTTTGAGTCACACCCAGTGATGCTCAGGGGTTACTCCTGGCTCTGTACTCAATAATTACTCCTGGCGGTGCTTGAGGGACCATATAGGATGCTGGGAATAGAACCCGGGTTGGCCTCGTGCAAGGCAAACGCCCTACCTGGAACAGTGCTATTGCTCCAGCCCACATCAGGTTCTCTTTTTATTTATTTTTTATTTCTTTTTAAGGTTCTCTTTTTAAAGGAAAAGGAATACAGCTTTTTTTTTTTTTTTTTTTTTTGCTTTTTGGGTCACACCCAGCAATGCACAGGGGTCACTCCTGGCTCATGCACTCAGGAATCACCCCTGGCGGTGCTCAGGGGACCATGTGGGATGCTGGGATTTGAACCTGGGTCGGCCGCGTGCAAGGCAAACGCCCTACACGCTGTGCTATCACTCCAGCCCGGAATACAGCTTTTGACTCACTATATTTATGCCTATTTGAGGTAAAATTGGATTCCAGTGGAGCTTTCAGGTTCCTTGCAAAGAGCAATCCTAGTTAGAAAACTCAGCGCATATTAAATGCCTGTTGAATATTTTGATGTAAACTTACGTCTTATTTCGATATGTAGTAGCCAGAGGGCATTGTGTAGTAGGGCCAGTATTAATTTTTCTAGGTTCTGAGAGAGTAAACAGATGAGCAAGTGTACTGTCCTTGTAGTTATTTAAAAAGTTGGCTACAGCCTTTCTTGATTGGCTGGGTGCCACTGAGAGGATTTAAACTGGGTGAGAGAAGGCTGCATTCTATTGGTGTCTGTTTGTGTGGTTGATTTTCACTTCTGTTACCAAGTAATAGAACCAGAAATAGAAGTCTGTCTTTCTGTGGTACTGGGCTTCATTATATCAGTCTGGTGAATTCTAGACTTTAGGTTGTAAGGGGATTTAAAAAATATCTAGACCTGGGGGCTTTAATCTGGGGATCATTTATAGCCTTCATGTGTCTGTAAAGCCGTTGAAATGTTTTTCAACTGAAGATGTGTGTGTGTACACATGACATTTTTTTCCAGATTAAGAGCTTGTAGCTATTATTAGGGTTTAGAGTCCTTGACCCCGTCCCTGAAGACTTAAAAACTACATTTTCAAGACTGAATCTCAGTAAAACTAGGGAGTATGCATCTTGTTTTTGGTTTTGGTTTTTGAGTCGCACCCAGCATTGCTTAGGACTTACTCCTGGCTCTGTGCTCAGGAATCACTCCTGGCTAAGAGATAGTGGATGCCAGGGATCAAACCCAGGTGGGCCTCATGCAAGGCACATGCTCTACCTGCGGTACTGTAGCCCTGGCCCAGGGAGTACACATCTTAAAGTAATGGAGCTACTTGAATTAATCTACCTTAAGGGCATTATGGTAAGTGAAATTAGAAGAGGAAAACACTATCTGACTCTCACTTACGTGGAGAATATTAAACAGGTCTAAGTCACAGAGCATAGGTAGATGCCAGGGACTAAAGGGTCAGGGAAATGGAGTATGTAGGTCAAAGTATATAAAATTCCAATGGTAAGAGGAATAAATTGTGGGGATCTATTGTATAGCATGGTAACTACAGTCAACAATACTGTATTCTTGAAAGCTACTAAGAAAAGTAGATCCTAAATATTCTCAATCCCTACCCTTCCCCCAATTAAAAGTAAATGATATGTTAATTTATTGTGGTTGTCATTTTGCAGCATATACACCGATCAAATCATCAAGTTATGTGAAAATATTTAGTGGTATATTTCTGATTCTATTTTGCTACACCCAGTGGTGCTCAGAACTTAGTACTCTGCACTCAGAAATCACTCCTAGTGGTGTTCAGGGACCAGAGCAACAACCAGATGATTGCACACCACTCCTGGTGGTGTTCAGTTCCCAGTTTGGGGGCTGGGGATTGAACCTGGGGCTGCTGTATGCAGAGCAAGGGCCCTACCCAGTGTACTGTCACTTCAGCTTCGTACTGTGATATCGACAACTAACTTTCAAATGGTTCCAGAAAAAAAATTGTGTGTATGTATGTAGAGCAATAAGGGAAATGTGACAAAAGAGTGACAGTGGATCTAGGTGTTTTACTGAATTATGTTTCAACTTTTCTGTATGAAAATTTTCATTATAAAACAGTGAGGGGGAAATAGATCCTTGTGGATATTCACCAATAGATTTGTGTATGTACATAGTATATATATATATATGTCATATGAATATCAAAGATAACTTTCATTTGAGAACATGATAAGCTAAATATTTTATTTTTTTGGTGGTGGGGGTTAGGGGTAAGATGAAGGTTCCACCTGGCATCATGCAGGATCTATTTCCCTGCTAGCTGGTGGTGCTCAGGGGACCAGGTAGTATTTGTGATTGAACCCAGCGAGAACTCCTGTGTGCAAAGCTCTGGCCCATTGAGCTCTCTCTCTGTCCCATATCAGTTCTGTCAACTACAATGTGAAATTGAACTGTTAGAATGAAAATTTAGGGGCTGGAGCAAAAGTTCAACAGTAGGGAGTTTGCCTTGCATGCAGCTGACATAGGTTCAATTCCCAGCACCCTATATAGTCTCCTGAGCACTGCTAGGAGTGATTCTTGAGTGCAGAGCCAGGAATAACCCTTGGGCATCACCAGGTGTGACCCAAAAAGGGAAAAAAAATTATTGGAATAGTTAATATCATGTGCATGCCTTGTTTCCCTGAATTGGCATAATGCCACATATATACTCTCATTTAAAAACTTTTAATAAGGGTGCAGTTTCCAGGGAAGTAATGAAACTAGGTTGTGGTTAGTTTCCTAAAAGAAACCAGGTTTTAGGGCTTGGGAGATAGTCTATGGGTTTGAGGGGTTAATTTTAGGGTATCAGTAATTTTGATTCTTGTGTTTATTATTTCTCAATTTATATGGAAACATATGAAGACATTTGTGTTTTTCTTGGTGTGATTTAAATAGGGTAGAAAGGGCTGGAGAGGTAGTACAATGGGGGTGCTCTTGGCTTGCAGGAGGTTGACCTGGGTTTGATTCCCAGTACCACATACAATTCCCCTGAGACTGCTGGGAGTAAGGCCTGAGCAGTGCCGGGTATGGCCCCCAAGCCAAAAATAAATAAATAAATTAATACAGAGGGTGAGAGGGCAGGAGAGATAGTACATTGGTTAAGGCACTTGCCTTGCATGTGGCCCTCTTTGGTTTGATCCTTGGCACTGCATATGGGTCCCCTGAGCATCACCAGGAGTGATCCCTGAACAGTCAGGAGTAAGCCCTGAGCACTGTTAGGTGTCGTCTAAAACCTCCCCCCAAAAATAGTACGAAAAAATCACATGAGCTCTTGTCAGCCTCCTAATTTTTAGCACACCAAGAAACTTGATTTCCAGCAAGACTGTCACAGTTCCATTTTTTAAATAGAGGCTAGATCTAGTGGTATACCAGGGTCAGATCTAGTGATTCTGGGGTGCCGTGTGGTGCTGGGATATAACTCCGGCCTCACACAAGTACACCTGCCACCAAGCACCCCTCTCCTCTCCCCGCCTATCAGACGACACTCAGCTGAGATTTAGAATAGTTTTGTTTTTCCATTCTCAGAATTAGCCTTTGGAACATTAGGTTTTTGATCAGAATAGGAAATGTATTTATTTAGACCATACCTCCTGGCGGTGGGTAGGGGCTATCCCTGGTTTCATCCTCAGGAGTAGCTCTTGGCTGTGTTTGGGGGATTGTTGGGGATCAGAGTGGGGTCAGTCACATGCCAGGCAAGTACTTTAACCATTATACTGTCTCTCCCCTCCTAGGAGTTTTATTTTTACTGTGCCAAAAATAGACCCACTCTAAATGGTAGATTTTCCTGACACTAATATATCATGGTTGATTTGGATAGAAAATTGGCACACATCTTCCTCCAAATCACATTGCCCGAAAATGTTTTAACTTCTCTAGGATTTGAATCTTTTGAACCTGTGATAAAGACTTTTCTGCACCTAAAATGACATCCCAGGATACTATGATGTAAAAGGGGAACTCCACTCCTTTCCCAACGATTAGCTTGAAGGATGTGAATTTGATTGTTGTGACATTTTATATCTGTCTCAATTAACAGGAGCAATGTTAATCTGGTCCAGAGACTAGTTCTCCAACTTTCTTATTTGAATCATCTGGAGAGCTCTTAAAATTCCTGAGGTCATTCTAATATTCCAAATGGCATGATGATGGCCAGCCCATAACCATGGCAACTGTGTCAGAATCATCTCTGAGAGCGGGAGGGGGGGGGGCTTGGTTGCTTCTCCCCCTACCTCCCATCTCCAATGCTGAGGTTTGAGCCCAGGACCTCACACATGCAAGGTTCTAACACTGAGACCTTAATATTTTAATTTTATTATTAATTTATCACCATTATTCTTTTCTCCTTGTGTACGTAGGGCGTTGGGGGCTGGGTCACACCCAGAAATGCTCAGGGGTTACTCCTGGCTCTGCACTAAGGAAGCACTTATGGAGATGCTTGGGGGACCATATGGGATGCCAGGGATTGAACCTGAATTGGCCGCTTGCAAGGCAAACGCCCTACCCACTGTACTATTGCTCTCGCCCCTACTATTATTATTTTCATTTTGGGCTCCTTGCCTGGTAGTGCTCCAGGGCTACTCTTTCCTCTGTGCCCAGGTGGGTCCCCTGATATGCTCAGGGGTCAAAGGTATGTGGTGGTGGAGATTCTGACCAGGACTGCTTTATGCAAGGCAAGTGCTTTATCTGCTGCACTGTCTCTCCAGCCTATCAGGATTTTTTTGTTTGTTTGTTTCATTTTGTTGTTTGGGCGCCACACTTGGCAGTACTCGGGGTTTACTCCTGACTTTACTCTCGGGGATCACTCCTGGTGGGGCCCTAAGGACCATATGGGCTGCCAGGGATCACACTTGGGTTGACAACTCAGGTTGACTGTGTGCAGGGCAAGCTTTTTGCCTCCCCTGTACTCACTGGCCCCAGCCCTTCAGAATGTCAAAGTCTATTCGGTGATTCCAGTATGCAGTCAACTTTGAGAACTCCAGGTTGAGTCCATTGTTTCTCAGTTGCGGGCCATATAACCCCCTTGTGGGCCCCAAGGATAGTCCAAGAGCACGCACAGATAATCACTGTATCACAGTTATTCCTTTGTTCGTTAATTAACTCGAGCGGGCACCAGCAACATCTCTATTCCTCACAGCCTTGAGATTTTAGCAGTCTCTCCTTACTCTTCTTTCCCAACGATTGGAGGCTCTTTCAGGGCCAGGGGAATGAGACCTATCATTACTGTTTTTGACATATAGAATATGCCACAGGTATCTTGCCAGGCTCTGCCCGTGTGGGCGGGATACTCTTGGTAGCTTGCCGGGCTCTCCGAGAGGTATGTGTGTATATGTATGATTTGTTGTCTGATTGAACTCCATCAAATATGGTGTGGTAATTATGGAAAATGGGTAGGAAGTGTCTTATAAAATGTCTTATAATGCGGCTGCGCGGTCCAGAAAGCGTCCTGGAGCGTGGCAATGGTTGGGTAGTGGAGGTTCGTCTGCCGGGGCTGGGTTCCTTGGGGCAGGGAGGGTTCTCACCCGCCCCCCTCTGGGGCGCCTGAGTGAAAAAAGCCTGGCGCGGAGTCCCATGCACAGATAAAAATTATATAAAAATTTTTATATAATTTAAGAGACAGGACTGTGGGTAAGGCACTGGCCTTACAGGTGACTAACCTGAGAGTGATCTTGAGTACAGAGCCAGGATTAAGCCCTGAGCACCAGCATGTTTGGCCCAGCCCCCCTCCCTGCACCTCCCCATTCCTTCCACACACACACACACAAAAGTGTGAGTAAAGGGTGGCATGACAGGAGACAGAGGGCCAGTTGGTAGGATGGGTGTGTGTGTGTGGGGGCGGTGCAGCACAGACAGGAAATAAGATCAGAAGGGCCTGGGGTTGGAATGAGACTGAGAAAACACAAAGGAGTCTGTCCTTTGCTGAGATTGTACTTCCGGTTTGGAATTTAGGTTTTATGTTTGAAAGCAGCAAGTGCCTTGATAAACCCGTGTTTGCTCAGAGTCCTTTATTTATTTTTTATTTTTTTATTTTTTTTTGCTTTTTGGGTCACACCCAGCGATGCTCAGGGGTTACTCCTGGCTCTGCACTCAGGAATTACTCCTGGCGGTGCTTGGGGGACCATATGGGATGCCGGGGATCGAACCCAGGTCGGCCGAGTGCAAGGCAAACGCCTTACCCGCTGTGCTATTGTTCCGGCCTCTGCTCAGAGTCCTTTAAAGGAGAAAAAGTGCCTCGGTTGGAAAGGGCTGAGGCTGACAGTTGGCGATTCAGTTGGGGTGGAGCATTCATTCTCCCACTCCTAGAGCCACATTTGTTTGATTTTGTTTGGGGGAGCTCCCTGGCAGTGCTCAAGGGCTCCTGGGGCCATCCTCGTCTCTACTTAGAGCAGCACATCTCTGCCCGGAGCTCAGAGTGCTCAAGGGTCCCCAGGGCTATAGTGGGGGTGTTGGGCATCGGACTCCCGACATTGTGTGTGCCAGGCCTGCTCCCCGACTCCCGAGGCAGCTCTGGCCCTGCATCATAGTTTCTGAGGGTGCAGAGGGATGTTAGCATGGCTTCAGTGTCTTGGAAGGTTCTTTATTTGAAGTAGGGAATTACGTCCCTGCAAAACCAAGGCCTTGTAAAGGATTCCGGGCGGGGGCGGGGGGAGTGGAGAGAAGGATGGGGGACTCCATCCTGTCGTTTCCCCTAATTAAGCAGCTTCAACTGAAATGTGACTCACGTGGAAGAGTGTCGAGGCAGCTGTGTGCTCACTGCTTCTTGATCACAGAGGAAGCCCCTCAGTCTCCTCAGACTTTAAACCTCTCCCGCAATAGCTTGAAATGGCATCGCCTGAGGCTGCTGCATGTGTCTTTGTTTTGGGGTGCTCTCTTTTTGGTTTGTTGGATTGGTTTAGCTTGCTGATGCTGGGGATCAAGTTAGAGTGAACTGCCTGCAAGACAAGTTACCTTAACCCTGGTACCATATTGCGCCAGCCCCATTTTTGGGTTTTATTTTATTTTTATTTTTATTTTTTATTTATTTTTATTATTATTATTTTTTTGCTTTTTAGGTCACACCCAGCGATGATCAGGGGTTACTCCGGGCTTTGCACTCAGGAATTACTCCTGGCGGTGCTTGGGGGACCATATAGGATGTCGGGGATCGAACCTGGGTTGGCCTCATGCAAGGCAAACACCCTACCCGCTGTGCTATCGCTCCAGCCCTCACATTTTTGGGTTTTAAATTGTACTCCTTAACCTCATTTATTTTCAGACTTCGATGGTTTTCTTAGTGTGTGTGTTTAAGTTTCTTTAGATTTTTAGCAACTTTCTGGACTCATCACTAACTAAATGCTATGGAAATTCCCCTCTCCCTTTTTTATTTTTTATTTTTATTTATTTATTTATTTTTTATTTTTTATTTTTAAAGCACTGTGGTTTACAGAGTTGTTCATGGTACATTCCAACACCAGTCCCACCGCCACTGTCACCTTCGCTCCACCGTTGTCCCTGTTTTCCCAACCGCCTCCAAGCCTGCCCCTTTAAGAGACACCAAATTGTATTATGGCTTGTTACACTAAATGGCTAATGGAATTATTGAAAACGACTTCAGTAAAAGAAAATTTGTGAAAATCTTTATATCTCACCATGGGGTCCTTAAGGGTTGCTGCTAGTTGAGCCTTCTGTGTTAATGTTTGTTTATGGAGCTTAGCTGCCTCTGTGTTACTTCCCCATCTAAATCCGCGTGCTCCTACCGGGCTGTCAGCACTGTAGCATTTGGACTTGTCCTGTGGTGACATTTGAGCTCCAAAAACTCCAGAAAATTTAAACGAGCCATTGGTATACATGGTGGCTTCTGGGGCAGGGGGGTGGGGGGAAGGCTGCTGGCCCCCACTGTAAGAAGAGCCCAGAGTTCACAGTGGAGTTTTTTGGGTTTTTTTTTTTTTTTTTTGCTTTTTGGGTCACACCCAGCAATGCTCAGGGGTTACTCCTGGCTTTGCACTCAGGAATTACTCCTGGCGGTGCTTGGGGGACGATATGGGATGCCGGGGATCGAACCTGGGTCGGCCGCATGCAAGGCAAACGCACTACCCGCTGTGCTATTGCTCCCGCCCCACAGTGGAGATTTTTTTAAAAAGAGATTTTGTTGGCACCTGGGAAACTGAGTCGTTTTGTAGCTACAAGGCCTTTGGAGCTCCTGCCTCAGGGCAAGTGTGCCTTCGCACAGTAGAGAGACGGCGGTGAGGGGCCTCTCTCCTGAGATGCTCCTTTCCTGCCATTGTGGTCTTTTCAAAGTGCTTTGGAGAACTGCATTCTTTTATTACTGGCACAGTGTCACCTTTGCCCGTGTGCTGTCCCTGTTCACCAGCCTTGTCTCTGATGCCAACCTTTTGGCTGCTAGGCCACCTGGGCAGTGGGTCTGCTGCATTCCCGCCGGTCTCCTGCTGCTCCTGGCTGACCTCACTGCCTGTTTCCTTCTTACTTGCTTCTCCGGAAAGTGTGTGTGTGTGTGTGTGTGTGTGTGTGTGTGTGTGTGTGTGTGTGTGTGTGTGTGTGTGTGTGTGTGTGTGTGTGTGTGTGTGTGTGTGTGTGTGTGTGTGTGTGTGTGTACACCTGCTGGTGCTCAGGGGCTGCTCCTGAGTCTGTGCTCAGAGATCACTCCTGATGGTGCTTGGGGAACCATATGCAGTACCGGGAACTAAACAGGGTGCCACCATATGCACGGTAAATTGTAAATGACATACTCTCTCTCCAGCCTCTAGCATAAATCTTCCTGTTGATAACTCTTATTACTTCACTTGGATTCTCAGAGTTGATCAAGGAGAGGTATTTGAAACCTTTCAGGTTTCCAATAAAGCATCTACATAAATCTATTCAAGAACTTGGGGTTTAATCTATATTCTTATGAAAAACCCTTTATTTTCTTTGGAATGGAAAGAAACTGAAATTTTCTTTAGAACTTTTTCTTTTTTTCCTTTGGTGTCTCATATTGTACCCTGATCTTACTCTTGCAAGACATATATTCTATCACTGAGCTAAATTCTTGATACATTTCTTTTAATTGTGTAAAATTCTGAAGTACCTAAACATTTAAAATATATCAAGAATAATGTCTACTATGAACCTATTTCGGTTTAAAAAATTATACATTACACAGATAGTTACCACTGTGTGATATGTTTATCTCCTTATTCCCACTCCACTAGTTGCCGCTGTTTTGAATTTAGGGTTTATCATTCCCACACACATGGTGTTAACTTTTTTAAAACCCTGTCACACCCAGTAGCGCTCTGGGGACCCTGCAACTGTGCAGTCGTGGAGATCAGGGATCTAACACGGGCCTTCTGTGTGCAATGCATCAACACTAGACCTTTGATCTGTCTCCCTCACCCCATGGCCTTACCTTTCGTTGCATTTATAAATGCATTCTAAAGAACAGTTGGTTTCGTGTGTGTGCCTATGTGTGTGTGTGTGTGATAAGGGGATAATGTATTTAAGTGTCTTTAACTTAAAAACAATAGAATGCATTATATATTCTGTTTTCTTTTTCATGCGGTTTGCCTTCTGTGAAATACTCAGATTTTGAACATTGATTTTATACTAAAATAAGATTCTCTGCTCACTTAGTCAGCAGGGCTGCCACTCTGGGGCTCTGAGCCCTTTTCTACCTATAGTCTGGCCATGTTTGCTTATCGTATTGCCTAACTTTTTTCGTCGTGGAACACACCCTTGAGCTTGTTGGGACATACCAGGGGAAGGCAGGAGCTTCCCGCCCCCCACCCCCTCGCTCCCTGTTAACTCTCCAGCTGCCCGCCACACCCCACCCTCCTCTCCACCATGGCCTTTCCCTACCTCCTCTGTGTAACTCAGAAACTTGAAACACGAGCGCTGGGGAGAGAACAGTGGAGCCTGATGTTCAGAAGACTATACTGGCCCGCCTGAAAATAGTTTGCTGATGACTTTTTTTTTTTTTTTTTTTTGCTTTTTGGGTCACACCCGGCGATGCACAGAGGTTACTCCTGGCTTTGCACTCAGGAATTACTACTGGCGGTGCTCAGGGGACCATATGGGATGCCGGGGATCGAACCTGGGTTGGCCACGTGCAAGGCAAACGCCCTACCCACTGTTCTATCGCTCCGGCCCCTGCTGATGAACTTTGGGATCCTAAGTCAATGGGGTTTGCAAAATAGGTAAAGAATGTTGCTTTGGGGGCTGGAGCAATAGCACAGTGGGTAGGGCGTTTGCCTTACACTCGGCCAACCCGGGTTCGAATCCCATCATCCCATATGGTCCCCCGAGCACCGCCAGGAGTAATTCCTGAGTGCATGAGCCAGGAGTAACCCCTGTGCATTGCCGGGTGTGACCCAGAAAAAAAAAAAGCGTTGCTTTGCCACTCAGTTTTTCACCCAGTCATTAAAATATACATTATTTGCACCATTTGCCAGGTAATCTCATGAGGAAGACAGATGTTAGTTACATTAAACAAAAAAGAATATTACAGTGGGTAGAGTATTTGCCTTGCATGCAGCCGACCCAGATTTGATCCCTGGCATTCCATATGGTTCCCAGAGCACTGCCAGGAGTAATTCGAGAGCACCGAAGCCAGGAGTAACCCCTGTGAAACGCCAGGTGTGGCCCCAAAACCAAAAAATGGGGGGAGGGGCCAGAAAGATAATACCAGGGTTAAAGTGGTTGTCCTGAATGCAGTGACCCTAATCCCCTGTACCACCTATGGTTCCCTAAGCACCACCAGAATTGACCCTTGAATCACCACTTTGGGTGTGGCCTCAAACAAAGCAAAACAAAGTCCCTGTAGACTGTGCATGAAATGATGTGTATAAAGGGGGGTGAGTACATCTTCCTGAGGAAGTAATGATTTAATGGGGATCTGCAGGTGCTGTGGGAATTAACCAGGAAAACAAAAGGCAATTGACGGTGTCCAGAGCCGAGACCTGGGTGCTGAGGCAAACGGCCAGTTCCTGGTGCGGCAACTCCGAAAGCCGGGGGCAGAGAGGAGGCTGAGATGGGGTGAAATGAGCCTGGAGAGGCAGGGCCAGAGCACGGGCACGTGGAAAGCCGTGAGGGCCGTGGAAGGGCCTTTGTTATCATCTTAAGTATGGCCAGTTTCATGTGGGTTGTCATTTGTTTCATGTGGGTTGTCTTTTCTTTTCCAGTTTAAAAAACAGAAGCTGCTCCTGGAGCTCGATCAGTATGCCCCAGACGTGGCGGAACTCATCCGAACCCCCATGGAAATGCGCTCCATCCCGCTGAAAGTTGCCCTGTTGTAAGTATCCTCAGATCAAAGCGGGCTCAGTGCTGGTGAGTGTGCGGAAAGTCTGATGAGACGCTCCCGTGTTGTTTGTTGTATTTTTGGAGACTCGCAGTCTTAGTCATCAAGTATTTGCTGTAGTCCTGTTGCACAATTGGGGCTTTGGCCAGCAAAAGAGACAGAGCCATTCTGTCTCTGTTGGGACAAAGCCTCACACAGGGACGTGCACAATCCGCCCTTCACAATTGCTTTTTGACTCAGCTCTGATCTGGACTCCAGCCTACTTGTAACCAGTGCTTCCTTAAGGGAAAAAAAAAAGTATTCGGTTGTGATATATGGATTGGAGAAAACTCTGATCCTCACGTGGTAGTTTGTTCTGAGTAGCTTCTGTTTTAGGGACAGTGTAGTCTTCCATTTGTCCTTCGGAAAACTGAAGCTAAGTGCTCGCAGACCCATCTCCACAGAGGGGACCAGGATGGGCTTATGGAAACGACAGAGATTGTGAAAGAATTCTCTAGGCGGTCTCTACTGCCAGGAAGTTAGTTCCTTCCAGCTATTTCCACTTATTCCAAAGAGAGACAAACATGGATAATTATCCCATCAACTACTGGTAATTGAATATTAATAAAGTACTGGTTTCTAGGCCCGCAGAGTAAACAGGACAGACAAGTTTCCTTGTGGAGCATGTGACTTTGGAGACTCACGGCTTTGTTGCTTTGTGGGTACAATTGACTCAGTCCTCTGCCTGCTGTGTCCATCTCCTCGTCAGAACCCCCATGGGGCGGCTGGGCCAGTGCTCCTCAACAGCTCCTGCCATTTACAACCCACCGACCAACACCCCTCTCTCCGTCACCCCCAAAATATTATGCAATATCAGCACACATCGATGTTTTTCAGAAATTTTGCCAGGGACCTGGAATGATAATATAGCAGGTAGGGTGCTTGCCTTGCATGTGGCTGACCCGGGTTCAATCCCCGGCATCCTGTATGGTCCCCCGAGCACCACCAGTAGTAATTCCTGAGTGCAGAGCCAGGAGTAAGCCCTGAGCCCCCCCCCCCCCCCCAAACAAACAAATAAGTTTTGATGGGAACTGCCTGGTAGAACCAGAGGTTTAGCAACATTTGGAATCCCTTTAGACATACTCTGTGTCTCCAGGGAGCAGTTTGTTAATAGTAGCGGCCATCTCTCTCTGGGTTGTATAATGAGCCTGTCTGTGTTTGTTTTGGGTGTGTGTGGGGGAAGCCACCAACAATTTCTAGGCCTTTGGCTTTTCAACTACTAATATTACAGCCCTGGGAGATATTAGGTTTAAGGTCTTTATTTGTGAATAATAATTATAATCTCTCTCTCTGAGAGAGACACTAGTATGTTTCTTCCTATCTGATAATCAGAATTATGTAACTGGTCTCCCTTTTCACTTCATCTGCCAGGAAACTCAGAGCCAGATCTGAAGCTGATAATTACAGTGCTGTCTACAGGCTCATTTGGTCTGCGCTCCCTGGCCTTTCCTTCTTTTATTCGCTTTCCTTAATCTTTATTTCTACTTCTATTTGACTGTTACTTTCTTTTTTGCTTTTTGGAGTTTGTTTGTTGGGGTCATATCCAGCAATGCTCAGAGGTTACTTCTGGCTCTGCACTCAGGAATCACTCCTGACGGTGCTTGGGGGACCCTATGGGATGCTGGGGATCGAACCCGGGTCGGCTGCGTGCAAGGTAAACGCCCTCCCTGCAGTATTATCACTCTGGCCCCTTGACTATTTTTTTTTTAATGATTTATTCTTATTAGAGTGCTCATGTCTTTCATGGAAGCAGGGTAGAAATAAAAATGGCAATCCATTATGCCTTATTAGATTTCCCTGCTATCACTTTTAAAATTTATTTTATTTTCTCAGTTCCTCCTTTCCCACCTCAAGGGATTTCGCCTTAATTCTCTTCCATAGAAATTCATGAGGTTCAGTGAAATTCTGTGGCAACTCTAATTTGTTGAATTCCACTTATACTTCTTTTATCTTTCCTTTTTTTTTTTTCTGGCGGGGTGAGGTCGGGGGAGGAAACACCCAGCTGTGCTCTGGGCAGCTCACTTCCGGTACTCAGGGATCTCGACTGGCAGGCTCCAGGGACAGTGTGGGGTTCTGGAGAGCAAACCTAAGTTGGCTGTACCCCTGGAATGGCATGCTCGGGCTGTGTCTGAGCTTGGGAACCTGACAACAGAAAATGTATTCTTGGGTTTTGGCGAAAAATGTAGCTATTCCTGAAATATATGGCCCATTGGGGAAGTGGTAGTGTATATTACCATTTTGGAAACCTGAAACAGTAGAAAAGCACAGACCTCAGAGCCAGAAAGACTTGATTTTGAACGTGCTTCTTAGCTTATGAAACCTCGTGCGAGGTCCTTGAGCGTCAACTCTTAGCGTTTCCTCACCTGCAGCATAGAAATCAGGGTGTTGCAGGCATCCAGCATGTCGGTGCTTAGTTAGCATGATGGTTTCCACAGACCACACACACAGGAATGGAGGCCCTGACCCTCCAGTGCCTTTATCTGCTCTTTGGCCCAAGCCCCAGGCCCGTTCCCTTTTATTTTATTTATTTATTTATTTATTTTTGCTTTTTGGGTCACACCCGGCAATGCACAGAGGTTACTCCTGGCTCTGCACTCAGGAATTACTCCTGGCGGTGCTTGGGGGACCATATGGGATGCTGGGATTCGAACCTGGGTCGGCCGCGTGCAAGGCAAACGCCCTACCCGCTGTGCTATCACTCCAGCCCCAGGCCCGTTCCTTTTTACTCAGAACTCCTTTCTGAAAGCCGCCTTCCCTTGAATGTGCCTTTAATTGTCTTTGAACTTCCTGGCAGTGGTGGCCAGGGCTCCCCAGCTTCTGACCAGAATGACTAACACCACCTATGTGTGTGTGTGTTTTTTCCCCCAGCTATCTCCTAAATCCTTACACCATCTTGTCTTGTGTTGCCAAGTCCACCTGTGCCATCAACAATACCCTCATTGCTTTCTTCATTTTGGCCACCATGAAAGGTAAGCCCGCAGAGGGAAGCGTGAAGCCCTGTTGTCCCAGACTTGGGTAGGATGTGGTAATGTTTACACTAAGGATTTAAAAACAAAAACAAAGCACGGCACAAAATTCTATGTCACATAAGATTTGTTATTATGTTTTTGTTGTTGTTGTTTATTTTGTTTGGGGGGCAATACCCGGCAGTGCTCAGGGCTTACTCTTGGCTCTGAGCTCGAGGATCACTCTTAGTGACACTCTGGGAACCATGTGGGATGCTGGGGCTCGAACAGGTCAAACACATGCAAGGCAAGTGCCTTCTTACTCTCTGTACTATCTCTCCAGCCCCAAGAATATGTTTTAAAATGTAGATAATTTGTACTGGAATTATGTGCATGACAAGCCATTATTTAGAGCATTGTGAACCACAAAATCTAAATAAAAAATTAAAAATAAATAAGTAAAACTTTAGATATTCCAAGAGAAAACTAATTAATTTTTTAAAAAATCATAATCACAAAAAAATCATAATCACTGTTAGCATAATTAAAATATTTTTTCCTAAAAGGCTTATAATGGTACTTGGTCATATTTGGTCCCCCAAGTACTGCCAGGATGGAGACTCCTAACACACTGGCACACACACACACATACCAGCACAGAGCCAGGAGTAGCCCCTGAGCACCACCAGAAGTGGTCCAAAAATCAGAAGGAAAAGAAGTGACTGATAGTGAGACTAGCAAACTCTGCCTTTTTCTTTCCAGCTCTAGTTCAACTTTAAAATAACTTTTTTCTGGCATTTGCTAGTATTTGCTTTTATATTTCTAAATAAGTTTATATTGATTTTTAATAAACTTTAGACATTATCTATTGTATTCTCATTATGGGAGATAAAGATTTAGCTCTTTTGTGTTAATATCACTACTTCGCTTTTTCTAAATTTTCCTACAGGAGGTATGTTGTGGTTTTGAACAATTAAAAAATCAGTGCCTGTATTTTGTGATACTATATGTATTATTTACTGCTAGGTAAAGTAATAACTGTTATTTCCTCTTCTATTATCATTCCCCCCGCCCTGCATCTAATTATTTTTATTTTATTTTTTTATTTTTTTGCTTTTTGGGTCACACCCAGCGATGCTCAGGGGTTACTCCTGGCTTTGCACTCAGGACTTACTCCTGGCAGAGCTTGGGGGACCATATGGGATGCCGGGGATCGAACCTGGGTCGGGCGCGTGCAAGGCAAACGCCCTACCCACTGTGCTATCGCTCCGGCCCCCCTGCATCTAATTATTGCCTTTTTCTGGCATACTCTTTTCTACCAAACACTATTTTTTTTCATATTTTATCTGCTATAGCACTGTCGTCCTGTTGTTCATGGATTTGCTCGAGCAGGCACCAGTAATGTCTCCATTGTGAGACTTGTTACTGTGTTTGGCATATTGAATGTGCTACAGATAGCTAGCCAGGCTCTGCCGTGCAGGCGGGATTCTCTCGGTAGCTTGCCGGACTCTTCAAAAGGGGCAGAGAAATCAAACCCTGGTTGGTCTTGTGCAAGGCAAACGCCCTACCCACTGTGCTATGGCTCCAGTCCCCAGATGGAGCAATGACAGGTTCATGATCCTGAGACCTCCCCCTCCCCCCCATCACTTATTTCTGTGTTTCCCCATGGGTGGGGCCAAGAGAAGGACAGAGCATCTGGGCATCTGGGGTAGAGTTTTGCCACATCAGTGGAGCCTCCAAACCTTGCCTGCTCTCTTGCCTCAGGCAAATCAGCTTCTACAACGTCAGTTCTGTCACCGTCAGTTCCGTCACTCCGTGGGATAAAGGAGGAATGCAAAATGCTTAGAGTGAGGTCTGGGAAACAGCTCACGTGCACAGCACGTGTGTGAGGCCCTGAGCTGATTCCGGGGACCGTTTGGCTCCCCAGCGCCACTGGAGGCAGTTGGTGTCCTTCCTCCCGCCCCCAGGGTGTTGCTCTATGAACAGTGCTTCGTTTTCTCCCTGGCTGAGCCTAGGCAACAAATGGTTGTCTTGCTTGTTGTGATTTTTTTTTTCTTTGTTTGGTTTGTTTTGATTGCGCTCTGGGGGCTTCTGCTATTTGGTACTTGGGGTTCCAGTGGTGCTTGGGGGACCCTGTGCAGAGGAGGGGGCTCTCCGTGCCAGGCATGCACTCTAGCCCCTGGGGCATCTCCTAGGCTGTTTGTCCTGACTTTCGTTGTCATTGTCATCTCCTGTGCTCAGTGAACAGGGGCCACCCACTGGGATCTCACTTAGGGGTGTGGATCCCTGCCAGGCCTCTGTCTTGCAGCCCCACACCCAGGTTTGCCTGCTGCTCCTCTGGGCCAGCCATAGAGAGATCAGGAGGGCAGCAGAGTGATGCAGTTGAAGAGTGTGGCTGGAGTAAGACTGTCTGCATTCAGAGCCAGTTACTACTTCTGACTAGTTTTCTGTCTCTGGAGTTTGCCTATCTGTTATGGGGCTATAGTAATAGTCTCTCCATGAGCTGATTGGGGAACTCAGTGAGTTATTAAGTATAAAGTGAGAACAGACAGGGCACTCCAGAGGCTGGAGCACATGTTCTGCGTACAGGAGGCCCAGGTTTGAGTCCCAGCAAGGTTAGGTCCCCCCGAGCACCACAGGAAGCAGTTCCTGAGCACCAAGTCCAGAAGTAGCCTCAGAGCACCGCTGTTGGGTCAGAAAGCAGCAGACGCGGAAAGCACTGCCTGTCAGAGCTGGAGCAATGGCGCTGCGGAGTGACCACCACCATTGCCCCCCATGACAGAGTGTCTCCGCAGAGTCCTCCTGGGCTTGGAGTGCTTCAGGCCAGACCTGCCATGGCCGCCTCCTTCCTGGTGATCTTGCTTGATGCTCACTTCTGTCCTGAGGATCCTGTGGCACCTGGGCCCGTTTGACCCCATTCCAGTCTGTCCTTGCGCCTAGTCTGGGTCACTACTTGTGACTAGTCTCTGTTTTGCACTGGAAGTGCTTGCCTGTAACCGGCCTCCACAGCCCTGTGTTGTATCATCTCCACTGCTGCAGCCAGGTCCCCTTCCAGACCCTGATGCCATTCGGCTACTGTCTCCAGAGGCAGCATCCCATTTCAGGCCTTGCCAAGGTGTGTTTGGTCTCCTTCCGCCTCTTCACACCCCCTGGAAAAGAATTGGAGAACATATTCCAAGCTCAGTGAAGTAGAGTGTTTCCTGATATCCTGGCCAGTACACGGACGCATTTGAGCGATTTACACATCTGAGTGATTTGCTTTAGTATTCTCATCAGGCAAAAGAGTGGAATTTGTATCTGTTCCAGCCCACCACAGCACGTAGATTAGATGATCTATGTGTTTAGATGATCATTCCCTGTTTAGATGAAATAGGCCCCCAGCCCCCTTGGCACAGTCCCCCTGGGTTAGAGGCGCAGGAAGCCCTGGGTCTTGCCCACATGAGCCTGCCATTGCAGACCTGGTTTCCCAGGCCTGTCTAGAGCTGGCCTAAGATGTTTTTGGAGGCAAGCGAAGCCCTTCATGATCTGGGCCTGACCCGACTGCTTGCCAAGGTCAACAGATCTATGGAAATATATTTGTTCGTTTTAACTTGTTTGGTTTGGGGCCATAGTGGCATGCTCAAGGGCCATGCCTAGCAGTGTTTGGAGGACCATATGTAGTGTTGGGATTGGAACCAGTGTCAGAGCCCCAGCTGCATACTAGGCAAGCACATGCACCTCCATACTACTCTCCAGCCCTGGAAATATATTTTTATTGAAGTACCTCATGTATGCTGAAAAGCACACAGGTCATTAGTGTACAGTTGAGTGATAAGTAGTAGCACTTCCACCAAGAAACAGAATGTTACTGACATCTACAGGAGCGACCAGCCACCCGTTTGCACCCTCTTCCAGTCTGTCCCAAGTATCACCCTGATTTCACCATGCTAAACCACCTCTGCCCTGCCCCGAGCCCACATCCCTTTTTCCTGGGGGTGGGGATGGGGTGGGGGATCGATGAACACACCTGGCGGTGCTCCTGGCTCTGTGGCCAGAGATCTTTCCTGGGGCCACATGTGCTGTGGTTTGACCCAGTGTCAGCCACATGCAGGGCAAGTGCTTTAGCCCCTGTACTATTTCCTGTCCTGTTGTTGTCTCGTGCCCTCCCGCCTGTGCACCTGCTCTTCCCAATGCCTCCCGGGCCTCCCTTGCTCATTGCTCAGAGCTCAGGTGCCATCTTTCCTGGATGGACTAGTAACTTCCTTCTGACTTGCCTCATGTGTTTTGTCACTGTTTACTGGGAGCTCTCTGAGGGCAGAGACCATCTGAATCACCTGTCTTCCTGGCACCCTGTGCTGGCTTGGCATAGAGCAGGCAGGCACTCAGATGTGTGCTTCGTTGCACATTTTGTCTAAACTATTTGAGTCCCCTTTTACATTTCTTTTCCCAGATTCTGCCCCGATCCTCCTCCTGCCTTCCTAACCCATACTTCTTGCCCTGTCCAGCATTTTTTCAAACACAATCAACTTGATCTGTGTGCCTCCATGCCACCCTTGTCTTAGCGCAGATGGGGATGTGCCCTGCTCGTCCCTGATGTGGCATCTCACCCACCAAGCTCCTGACTCCTGCAGCATCCCTGAGGGTCCTGCCTACAAAGCAGCGCCTCAGCCAGCTGAAAGCTTACTCCAGGGACCTGCTCTGAGCACAGTTTGTTCCAGTCAGGTTTATTTTGTGCTTTCCATATATTTATGGTCTCTCTCTGTCTCTCTCTTCCTCTCTCTCTCTCTCTCTCTGTCTCTCTCTGTGTCTCTCTGTGTCTCTCTCTCTTTCTCTCTCTCTCTACACACACACACACACACACACACACACACACATCCATGGCCTTTGCCCATGTTGTATTACCCTGTCTTATGCTTATAACGCTTCCTTTCTCAAGGACATTGGTTTTGGTTTTCTTTAATAAGTTCGTCTTTGGATTTGGGTTTTGGGTGACATCCAGTGTTATGGGTGAGAGGACAGGGCTATTTATCCCCAGCTTAAGGGTTATTTCTGTCAGTGTTCTGGGAATCATAGGGTGTCAGGGATCATATCAGGGCCTCCTGTGTATAAAGCATGTGCTCAGCCTGTTGAGCTGCTGTCTCTCTGGTCCAACATGCTTGCTTTATTTCTCCTCAGTGTTGCTGGGAACTGAATTGAATTGATCCCAGTATCTCACATGCAGGCCTAGTGCTCTATCTACTTCTGAGCCATATCCCAGGCCCCAGTGTGCTTGGGTTTTTTTCTTTTAATTTCTTTGTTTTTAAATTAGTTTTTAATCTTTGATTTGGGGCTATACCCAGGAGTACTTAGGGGCTACTCCTGGCCCCATGCTTGAGGGACTGTGTAGTATGCATACAGTGCATGCACACTAGCCCTTTGAGTTATCTCCCTAGCTTCATTTTTAAAGAGGTTGTTTATGTACCACTACATGGTGTTCATTCATTGACCACATGTTCTAGAAGCTGGAGATTCAGAGTTAAATTTATTTGCCTTGAGAAATCAGGGAAATAAGAAAGAGAAACATTAGCAAATTATTTTACAATGGTATTGAATGAGTATATTGGATGAGCTCAGAGAATGGACACTGGAATTAGTTGTGTGTTTTAGGGGATATCCCTAACCTTTCTGTTTCTCTGCCTTCATTTCTTCACCTGTAAAATGGGTAGAAAAATAGAGCCTTTGAACTGGAGCGGTAGTACAGTGGCTACGGTGTTTACCTTGCAAGTGACCAACCTGGGATTGATCCCCAGCCTTGCATATGGCCCCTTGAGCACTGCTAGGAGTAATTTCTGAGTGCAAAGTCAAGAGTAATCCCCGACTATCACTGGTATGGCCCAAAACCTCTTTTTTTTTAGAAAAGAAAAAGAACAGAAAAAGAAAAGTAGAGTTTTCATGAGGTTGTTACAATGTTTACAAGGTTGTGTGTGTGTGTGTGTGTGTGTGTGTAGGTGTAGATGTAGTCAAGCATAGTTCTTGAGATTAGGACACAGAGGGTAGGTGACTGGCACCTGTATGTGGTTTATTGTCAACTCTGCATAGTTGTCTTAGAGGAAGTGACATTTCAGTTGTCAACTGATGTCTCTATGGTCTCTGCTCTAAGAAGGCCAGAGACAGACAGCTCAGGCAGGAGGAATATGTGAGAATAGACATGGGAGTGCCCAGCATGATATTTTCAGAGACCGGATGGTCCCACATGGCTGGAAGATGGTCTGTGAAACAAACCAGAGAGCTGAAGCCAGGGAATAAGACCCAACTGGGATTGGTTTTGGTGCTGTTAGAGTTTGGAATTAGTCCTAATAGTGGAACAGAATCATTGTTAGTCCTTTGTAACAGGGCAGGGGCCATACACAATCACACTTAGGGGCTACTACTAGCTCAGTGGTTTTTGGGGGGGCTGTGGTCACTCCTGGCAGTGCCAGGGGACCATGTGATACTAGGGCTCAAACCTGAGCCTCCGTCGTGCAAAGCATGCACCCCAGGTTGAGCTATCTCCCCAGACCTAGAAATCTCTAAAGAGGGGCTTTTATCATCTAACTTAGTGTTTTGCCAGAGTCAGTGCTGTCTCTGGGGCTCTGGAAAAACTCGGGGTTGTAGAAGCTTTGAGTGTAATTGGAGGATGCTTCTTATTTGTTCACCTAAAGTTCAGTTTCTAGGGCTGGAGAGATAATCTGGGGAGTAGAACACATATGGCTGGACCCGCAGCACCACTTGGCCCCATGAACATCGCCAGGTTAGCCTTGGGGGTTCTGCTCTTCCCTAAGCAGCACAGCATCCTCTGGCCCCCACATTCAGTGACCCCTGAGCATGTCTTAGGAGGCCCCTTAGCCTCACACAAAAAAGACTGGACTAGAGAGACCATACAGTGGGCCGGGCACTTACTTTGCACTTAGCCGACCTGGGTTTAATTCACAGAACCCCATATGGTTGCCTAGCACTGCCAGGACTGGTCCCTGGGTTCAAAGCCAGGAGTAAGCCCTGAGCCCAACTGGCTGTGACTACCCCCCTACCCCTGACCAAAAAGAAGAAGAGAAGGTAGATTTTTTAGGGGCCACTGAGTGATTTCTTTTTCTGAGAAGAAGTAGTAAGCCAAATAAGTTTGGGTACATGTGGTCTAAACCATCTTTTAGAGGGTCTTTCTGGCACTTTTGTGGAGGTGGACACGACAGGAGGAGGTTTGGGTGAAACTGAGGATGAAAAGGCTGAATTTCTGGTGAGAGGCTGAGCTCAGCTGCGGTGACTGGTGTCGCAGAGGTGCACCCCCAGGGTGTGGTGACCAAGTAAGGGGATCAGGCGGAGGAAGGACAGCCAAGGTGGTTGTCATGGACTTACTGGGCAAGAGCAGGAGGAGGGACAGAGCTTTCCTCCCCAGTGATGTCAGCCAAGGAGTCCAGGAAGGCTTCTCCTTCCCCGTCCTGGGAGTGCCAGCTCGCCAGCCCGTTCTGTCAGGCTCCCAGCCATTTCTTCTCTCTCGGGCTTATAAATAGTTACCTGCTACAGTCAGATCATTACTGCTCGCAGACAATTAGGGCAGAAGTTGGCTGTGTTTATTTCATGCCCCACTGTCTCCTAAGGGAGAAAGAGGTGAAAGTCATTGGTTTGTTTTCACATTTATAAGAATGGATGGAATTGAGCCATTCGCCTCCCTCCTCTGCTGCCAGACACATGGTCTCTTCTCTGTCCCACCCTCAACATCTAGAAAACTAGGTTCAATTATGAAGTTCTTTTCCAGGGGCTGGAGAGATAGTAGAGCACATAGGGCGCTTTTTGATCACAGGCATCCCATATGGTCCACTGAACACCTCCAGGAGTGATCCCTCAATGCAGAGGCAGGAGTAACCCCTGAGCATCATTGCATGTGGCAAATAAATAAATAAATAAATAAATAAATAAATAAATAAATAAATAAGTACAGGTTCTTTTCAGGGACCAGGGAGTGGTTCAGCAGTAAAATGCATGAGATTTGTGTTCAATCTCTGGCACCACCCTCCAGAAAAAAATCCTTTCCAGTTTTTTTCTCTTTAAAGCTACTTTCCCACAAATGTCACTTAGAAATTTTGCCAATTAAGGGAATCATGAACCCACCCTAGCCATTAGACTGAGAATACCACATTTCTACCACTGCCGTCTCGCTCTGAGTTTACCTGGTTTTATTTTATTTTATATTTTTGGTTTGTTGTTTCATATTTTGGGTTGTATGTGGTGGGGCGCAGAGGCTACTCTTGGCAATGCTTGGGCGGACCATGCAGTGTCAGGGATTGAACCCAGGCCTTCCCCTGCAAAACAGCACATGTGCTCCACCCATCAGGCTCTCCTTCCAGCCCTGGCCGGGCTCTGGTTCCAGGTGTCAGTGGTTTGGCAGGTGTGTGTGGGCCTCTGCTGGTGGCATAGCTTACTTGGGCAAGATCCTGTCGCTGCTCAGCCAGAGTGATAAGTACCCTGGTTACAGGACATCATGCTTGGCACCAAGTCACGTGATGAGACAGGCATCCTCAGAATTCTGTGCTTGGACCTTTACTTCCAACTTCCTCCTTTCTCTGCCTTCCTTCCACTTTCTGTGACTAGGATTTGTTCCTTGAAGCTGGGTTACTGTGACTTGAGGGATGAACCCCTCAAAAGTTCTCTTTTCTCCATGCCCTTTCCTATGAAGTGTCGACTTTTGGGGTGGGGGTCCCTGGCAGTGCTTAGGGAGCCCTGCCGTGCTGGGGACCAAACACAGGACTCCTTTGTGTGAAGCATGTGTGCCAGCCCTATAGTGACTGTTTTTGTTTGTTTGTTTGTTTGTTTGTTTTGGAGGGCACTCTCAGTGATACTTGACTCATTGGACTAATGGTCCAATGAGAAGTTCCAAGGATGTGGTACTGCCAGGTCCTGTGGTACCAGGGATCACCAGGACCACACCCAGTGATGCTTGGGAGCTTCCATGCCCAATACCCCCTATATTAGCTGCCAAACCTGTGGTCTAATTTTTAACCACCCCTAGACGTTTTAAAGATATCCAATCACTTTGGTGTGCAAAAAACCCCCGTGAATCAATACCCACAACCCATGGCCGCCACTATTAAGTGGTGGCCCAGTTTCATGGACTTCACCACTCAAGAGGTGCAAGCCAAGCTGCTGAAACTCATGACTACACTGGGTCTCTGGCTAAAAATTCTGGGGTGCCCCCGGAGGGGTGCGGGCGATTTCCCATCCTGCCAAAGCCCCAGCAGCAGCTCTCATACCCCACACCACCTTGCAGATGACCTAACCTCACTGCTTCATGACCAATCTCTGCAAAGACACCAAGCTGACAAAAAAATACCAGGCACACTGGTTTTTTTTGGCTGAGAACTCTGGGGTCTTCTCTGAGTGGGAGGGGGGAGCCGCCCCTGACCCTTGCTCTGATGGAAGGCCCAGAAGCCACGCCCACATCCTACAGCCACTGCCACGTAAACAATGCCCGGGCTTCACAGCTAGTCTCCAAAGAGATGCAAGCCAAACCAAGCCACTGAAACTCATCAGCCCAGTCCCACAGATCCTGGAGCTCCTGGAGCAACACCTCCAAAGTCCATCATTCTGACAGGCCAGGGGGTGCACAACAGATTAGGTGGGAAAGTAGCACAGAAGCTAAGCTCAGCAAACAAAAGCAATAGTACAGAGGGCTCAACGAGTAACAGACAGCATAGTAAACTCAGTGATCTTAATGACCCCCACTAAGCGATATAACCATTTCCACAAAATTTTCTTTGACTGAAGTATGTTTCATTAATTCCATTAGCCATTTAGTTGTAACAAGCAATATAAAATAAATAATTTTGTGCTGGTAAGGGAGCAGGCTTGAAGAGGTAGGCGGGAAACTGAGGACAATAGTAGAGGGAAGGTCATACTGGTGACGGGACTGGGGTTGGAACATTGAATGGCCGAAACGACTGTATTATGGACAATTTTGTAAACCACAGTGTTTAAATAAAGTTAAAAAACATAACCAAACCTATGAATCATTTGTTTTCCTCTCTGAGTCATCTGATCCAGCCCTAGGAAAGGGGAAAACTCCTTAGATTGAGTGGTGGGACTAGTTTCTCGTGTCATGAAACACTGTGAAGAGGATGTCTGTTGTTTTCAGTAAACAACTGGCACCATACTTACAAGTAACCATGGGTAGTCATTTAGGAAGCAGTGCAGAGATTCCACCTCTGGATGCTGACTGCACGCTCCCGACTCCTGGGCCGCACTGGAACCTTTGTTGTTCTCCAGCCTTGGTTTTAGAGTAGTCTGTTGTCGGGGACAGCCAGATGGCTCTGAACTCTGGAGCACGTGCCTAGCATTCCATAGGCCCTGCATTCAGACTCAGCACTGCTGGGGGTGGCCCTGGTGACCCCAGCACCACGAGGCACCGAGTACCCTGGAACCCCGGGAGAGCTTTGGGCTCCTGAACACTGCTTAGGAGGTTCCTACCGCACTCCACAAAAAATAATGGATTTTATTGTCTTAAATCATCTAAAAGGAAATAGTTATTTGGGGTTTTGTTTTGTTTTAGTCTGATTTTTTAAAAATATTTCTTTTGTGAGGCTGGAGCGATAGCCCAAGGGGTAGGGCATTTGCCTTGCATGTGGCCAACCCAGGTTCGATTCCCAGCATCCCATATGGTCCCCTGAGCACCACCAGGAGTGATTTCTGAGTGCAAAGCCAGGAGTAACCCCTGTGCATCGCTGGGTGTGACCCAAAAAATTTTTTTTTTTCTTTTGTGGGGTTTGTGAAGAGTTGAAACACACCTGTTGTGCTTGGCTATCCCTAGCTCTGTGCTCAGGAGAGACCCCTGGCAGTACTTGGGGGGCCATGCTGTGCCAGAAATCGAACTGGAGTTGGCAGGATGCCAGGCAAGGGCTTTACTCTCTGTGATATCTCTCTAACCCTCAAGTCTTTTTTTCTTGGGACAGTAACAGTGCATGTTCATTATAGACAGTTTAGAAAATACAGGGAGGTAAAAAATGAAAAATCATGCATATTACTGTTACCAGAGAAAACTATTATGAGCTTTGTGGATGTGTCTTTTAATCTTCTTTTAATCACTGGAGGTTGGTGGGTTGAGCTACTCCAGGTGGTGCTCAGGGATCACTCCTGAGGATCAAGGGAACATGTGGGGTGCCGGAGATCTAACCCAGATGAGGTGGCATGGAAGACCTGTATCTTAACCCCTGTACTCTCTCCCCAGTTCATATAACATTCCTTATGTGCTATATATTTTCAGGTTCTGTATTAATTATATTTCTCAAATTGAAGTATATTTTTTATTAATAATGTCCCTATTCCCCACCAGAAGTGAACCAATATGGAGTCAGTAAGCATTGTATTATAAAAAATTTGCAATGACATGAAAGGATGTTACAACGTCCTGAAACATCTGGGCAACACATGGTGGCCTGAGCGTCACTGGGAGCGCCCTGGGAGGATTGCTGGGCACTGCTGGGATGGGCCCTGGATGTTCCCAGGCACCTCCGGGCCTGAGCAGCACTGCACCCTCCAGTCCTGGCTCCAAACTCCTGGCCCAACTGGCTGCGTATCCCTCCAGGGCCCCTGAGCACATTTGGGAGGCCCCGCCCCCCCATAAAAGAAAGGGTGTTATAAAAATAGCCATGGGGTGTGATTACCAAAAAGCTCTTTTTCACAGCTCTCAATGGTACAGGCAGTGATTGTGGGCACAATCAATGGGACATTCAACACAATATGAGTGCCAGTGAAGCCGTTCTCTTCATTCCCCTCTGGCCTGAAGTTTTATATCTTTCTGGGTCTGAAATTTTTACAAGAAATAATGCTTGTGCTGTCTCCACTTGTTAAAGATAAATATTTCATTGGAAATCAAGCCGGAAGTTCTCACTCTCTGTGCATTGCATGGCGCTGTTGTAGCTGGGGAACATGAGGCTGGTGATGATGTGAGCAGTAAAGGAACGCGTCTCGATGGGGGTCTCGGGGTCTGAGTGCAGGCCTGGTTGATGCGGTTAGATCACTCCATGCCTTTGTTTCTCTTTGCAGGTAGTGCCTTCCTCAGTGCTATTTTTCTTGCCTTAGCCACATACCAGTCTCTGTACCCACTCACCTTGTTTGTCCCAGGACTCCTCTATCTCCTCCAGGTAAGCGCTTGCTGGGGAGAGCCAGCACAGGGGTGATGTGCTCGGGCAGAGGTCAGTGAAGGCGATGGGTCCCCGGCGCACACGCTTGCTTCTGCTTGGAAACACAAACTGAGAAAGAAGACCTATGATCATTAAGTTCTAATTGAATATATCATTGCAAGTGTATTTAAAGCATATTTAGGGGCCAGAGCCATAGTGCAGCAGGTAGGGCACTTGCCTGATCCAGGTTTGATCCCTGGTGTGTGATATGGTCCCCTGAGCCCACCAGGAGTAATCCCTGAGCACAGAGTCAGGAGTAGGCCCTGAAAATCTATAGGTGTGGCCACAAAAGAAAACAAAAGTGTGTTTTAGTTTATGTATTTGCAACTGGGATTGACCAACTCTCTGATATCCCTAAGACTCCTCTCGGAGCTCGTTTCTTTAACTTTTCTATATAATCCCACTTCCCTGGAAGGTTTCTGTAGGGATAATGTGTCGAAAGTGAGGGCTAGAGAGAGCTCAGTGGGCTGGAGCAACCCAGGCTTGATCCTCAGCACCGCACGATTCCCTGCACACCGCCAAGGATGGCCTCCAAGCTGGGAATAACTTCTAACCATCTCTGGTATGGCCCCCAGACCAAATATAGACAGACAGACGTGGGGCTCCACAGTTACACTTGAATCACTGGGTGATGATAAATTGAAGAGTACAGGTTACTGGTATTTATTAAAAACTCTCTACCTGTCAGGCTGTGCAGACCACCATTATAGGCATCTTCTTATTTTAGCTTTATAAGAGCTTATGTGGTAGGTCATGTTATTAGTCATGTATTAGACTAATAATAATGATATTGGACACGTGAATAATTGCAGCTGGAACACTGGGCATTTTATAGAGTTCTTTGACCCAAGGCCACATGGCCAGCAAATGACGCACTGAAATGTGAACTCAGGCAGCCTGGTGCAAGGCCCTGCTCTGCGCTCGTGCTCTCTCTCTCTCTCTTTCTCTCTCTCTCTCTCTCTCTCTCTCTCTCTCTCTCTCTCTCTCTCTCTCTCTCTCTCTTCCTCCCTCTCTCTCTCTCTCACTCTCCCTCTCTATCTTCCTCTCTCTCCTCTCTCTCCCTCTCTCCTACCCTCAGTCCCTCCCTCCCTCCTCCTGGCTTCGCAGTAATTTACTCCTGGCAGTGCTCTGGGGACCATATGGGATGCCAGACTCTAACCCAAGCCAGCCACATGCAAGGCAAACGCCCTACCCACTGTACTATTGCTCCAGCTCCCATCTCTTCTGTGCAGGTAAGAATACACAGGTTAAATTCAGAGGAAGAAAGAAAAAAGAACGTACACAATACTTATTACAAACCCTGTTGCTAAAACCAAATGTGTACCTCCATTTATGCTTTTTGGGTCACACCCGGCAATGTACAGGGGTTACTCATCGCTCTGCACTCAGGAATTACCCCTGGCGGTGCTCAGGGGACCATAGGGGATGCTGGGAATTCAACCCAGTTCGGCCGTTTGCAAGGCAAACACCCTACCAGCTGTGCTATCGCTCCAGTCCCACGTACCTCCATTTATGGAAGTAGGCCCTGCGCTTATCATTTCTCTTCTGTTTTTTGGGACCATACCAAACGGTGCTGGGAGGCTACACCCTGAGCACAGTGTGGAGCCAGGGATCAAATCTGGAGCTCCTGTTTAGAAAACATGTTCCACAGTTCCATTTGGATGGGAGGGTGGGGGTGGGGGCGGGGAGGGGGGAGAGAAGAGAGAAGAGGAGGGGAGGATAAGAGGGGAGGGGAAGGGAGGGGAGAGGAGAGATGCAGGGGATCAAACAAGCCAAAATCGTGACACATAGAAAACAAATACTCTGCTCTTAAGTTACTTCCCCAACCCCTATATGCTTATCTATCATTTTGTTTTGTTTCCGTTTGGTTTTTTTTTCCCCCTACATCTGCCATTACTCAAGGATTTCTCCATACTCTATGGCCCAGCTCAGGGGGGCCATGTGATGTCACAGATTGAACCCTGGTTTCTTAGATGCAAAGTATGTATTCAGCCCAATGAGCTCTCTTTCCAGATCTGCTTTTCATTTTAAATGTGGATGTATGGGGCCAGAGAGATAGCCAAAGGGCAATTGTCTTGGACATGGCCACCTGGATTCCATATGGTCCCCTGAGCGCAGAACCAGGAATAAGCCCTGAGCAGTACCAGGTGTAGCCCAAAAGCAAAACAGATACAACCAGAACAAAAACAAAAAACCCCAACCAAAACAAAATATAAATGTGGATGTATTCAGTGATACATTGCTTAATTAGCTTAATTTTTCCTTCCACTTAGGAGATTTGACATGTGCCCTAGCTGTCACTAACATAAATAGTATATAAATGTTTGTATGTTTTTTTGCTGGGCCAGAGAGATAGTATAGCTGGTAGGCCATTTGCTTTGCATGCGACTAACCCAGGTTCCATCCACAGCACCTCGGATTGTTCTTTGAACATCTCCAGGCTGATCCCTGAGCACAGAGTAAGCCCTGAGCACAGCCAGGTGTGCACACAGCCCGCCCTCCCCCACCCCCAAAAGGAAAGAAAGATACTTTTCTTTAAGTTATTTCCTGAAGGTGTATCCCTCTAGCTGGATTACTGGACCCAAAGGTATGACAGGTTTGAGTTTTTTTCTGTAAGACTGGATTGTTGACGAAAGCACAAGCCAGTCTGTAGTGACTAAAGTGATCTGCAGTGGCTCCTGCCACCCCCCCAGCCTGCCCTCTGAGCGTTCTGACTCATGACCGCAGTTTAATAGTAGTGCCAGCGTGGAGTTGTTTAGCTTTGTTTTTCTCTTTCGATTCTTCTTGAGTCAGAGGCATTTGCCATACGGCAGCGTGCTGTTTGTGTGTCTCTCCTCCTACTTCTAATTAATTCGTAGCCTTTTATTGCTTCTACTGTTGTCATTGTTGTTGCTACAAACCAGGGGTCGCCACTTGTGGTAGTCTCCTGGATGTACTTGGTGATGTGGGGGCAGGGGTGGGGGCCTCTCAGCCCTACCCATTGTCCCTTGCACGCGTATGTGCTCCGCCACTTAGCTGTCCTTCCTGCCTCCTTTAGAAAGTCGGAGTTCTTAGGAGACTGCATGAAACCAGAATTTTAGTACTTTTTTATCAAAGGCTTTAAATAGATACTTATTTAGGGACCAGAGAGATAGTAGAGGGGCTAAGGCACTTGCCTTCTAAGTGGCTGACCTTTGTTTGATCCCCAGCCCAGATGGTGCCCAGAGTACCACCAGGAATTACCCCTGAGCATCACAACCCCCCCCCAAAATTTATTTGTACACATTAACTGACTAAAATTTAGGAATGGCTAATTAGGACAGTTTCTAAATATGCTTTATGTAATTTTTTTTGGTAGGGGAGTGGATTTGAGGCCACTCCTGGCAATATTCAAGGATTACTCCTAGCTCTGTGCTCAGGTCTCATTACTAGTAGTGCTCAGGGGACCACATGTGATACCAGGGATGGAAACTGAGGCTGGCCACATGTGCTTTATTTCCTATACTATCTTTCCAGCCCAATGTAAAATAGTATTTATTTGGACTGAAAAGACAGTACAGTGGGGGTCCCACTTTCTTCGTATATGGCTAACCCGGGTTCAATCCCCGGCATCCCATATGGTCCCCCGGCACCATCAGAAGTGATTCCTGAGTGCAGAGCCCGTAGTAACCCCAACCCCTGAGCATCCCTCTATCTGGATTACTGGACCCAAAGGTAAGAAAGGTTTGAGTTTTTTGTAAGACTGGATTGTTGACGAAAGCCCAAGCCAATTGTTGTTAGTTGTTGTTCAGGGTGTTCGGTGTTTTTTTCGGAAAGGTAAGGCTGGAGTAGCTTTTTTAACTGGACAGCAGTTTTGGAGTGTGGACACGAGTGCTGATGCTTCTAAGGAACAGAGAGAAGTGGGGAGGTAGTCCATGCCAACCCCGAGAAAGCCTGGAGATTTTAGTCACATTACCCACATACTTGAATTTTGAGCAGATTATATTTTGGTAGAGTCCTGCTGGGGGCATGGCGGCTATTTTGGATGGTGGGAGCAAGCAGGTGCTGGGGGCTGTGCTTGGGGGGGCACCAGGCTGACCCTCCTCCCTCCAATTTACCTCAGTCTGTTCAGCCTTGCACAGATCCCAGATTAAGTGCTGCTTTTGATCTCTTTCGAGATTTAATTATGAAGCAAGGCTGGTCGAAGAGCGTACATGGTAGCACTGGAGTTGGTTTGTGGGGTTGACTGCCAGAGCTCCCAGGAGTGTAGGGAAGTGGGGAAAGGTAGCCCATCCCAACCCCGAGAAGCCTGGAGATTTCAGTCACAAAACCCGCATATCCAAATTTTCAGCAGGTTATATCTCAGTGAGGTCCATCCCAAGATAGTGGGGTTTAACCAGGGGCATGGCAGCACTTTTGGATTGTGAGACAAGGGGCTGCTGGGGGCTCTGCTAGGGCAGGCACCAGGCTGACCCACCCTGAAAAAATGTTTTTGTTTAGTATGTTGACACAAGCGCAAAACCTCTGCTAATTAGCCACACTTAAGTGTAAAGCGCTGATGGTGTGTGCAGTCATCAACATGTTAAAACTCCTGGAATTTTCCATATGATGACAGTGGAAGAGGAAGACTCCTGAGAGACTGGGGGTGGGCAGGGATTGAGACAGAGGGGCTTAATGGGGGCTCCAGCCAATGTTGGGAAGAATCAGAAAGCTGATGGGCTGGGTGCAGAAATCTAGAGAGTAAGTAGATTAGCTGTATGTAGGGGGCAAGATGTAAGATTAAAATTCTTGCCCAGGCTGTTTCTCTTATTTAAAAATTTTTATTATTATTTGTTTTGGGGCCACACGCAGTAGTGCTCAGGGCTTATTTCTGGCTTTGTGCCCAGGGATCACTCTCGATGGTGCTCTGGGAATTGTGTGGATGCTGGGGTCGGAACCCGGGTCACCTCTGTGCAAGGCAGTCATTAACAGCTGTGCTGTTGCCCCACCTCCCAGTGCATCTATTTTTTTTCCCAGTGTATTTATCTATTTTTAATGGGAGGTAACTTGAAAGGAAAGCCTCATGAGTAAAGTTTGGTTTTTTATTTTCTTTTTGGGTCACACCCAGTGATGCACAGGGGTTACTCCTGGCTCATGCACTCAGGAATTACTCCTGGCGGTGCTCGTGGGACCATATGGGATTCTGGGAATCGAACCCGGTTGGCCGTGTCCAAGGCAAATGCCCTACCAGCTGTGCTATCGCTCCTCCAGCCCCCCTCATGAGTAAAGTTTTAATGTTATTTATGTACTGTTTTTGTGTCACACCGACTAGTGTATGGGGGCCACTTATTGTGCTTGGGGGCCCTGTGATGTCGGGAGTGAGCCTGTGCCTCCTGCTTGCAGAACATATTGAGCCCGTTGAGCTGTCTTTCCTTCCCAGGGGGGTTGTGTTTATTTTTAAAATGAGTCCAGTCACATCCAGAAAATAAGCCCGCCGAAGCACATATGAGAATGGGAGCAAAATAGACAGGGTTTTGTGGGGTTTTTTGTTTGTTTGTTTAGTTCCAGGCATATATTGTTGCAACACCCATCCCCTTACCAGTGCCATAACCTCCACCCATGTTCCCAGTTTCCCTCCCACCCCCCAGTCTGCCTCTGCAGCAGGCACTTTTCCCCTCCCCTGTTTTGAAGAGCAGGGAAATGGTCTTCAGTTGGAAGTTGGCACGGGGGCCAGGGTGGTGGGGACACACTGGGGAAGCAAGGGCAGGGTCTGCTTGGGCTGAGTTCCGCAGCCAGTGGGGGCTCCACCAACGCTGGGCAAACGGGCAGGCGCAAGAGGCAGCTGAATGTACGCAGGGCTCATGGGGCTGCGTTAAGGGCTAATGGCAGAGTATTGCATTTTCATTCAGCTCCCAAGGGTGTATTTGAGGATTTTTCTATATAAAAATCGGAGAGTAGCCAAGAGGTAATAGAGGGTTAAGACATATGGCCTGCATGTGGCTGGCCCTAGTTCTAGCCCCAGCACCACACAGTCGCACCCAGGCATTGTGGGCCCAGCCCTGAGCACCTCCAGGGCCCAGTTAGCCTCTGGTGCTGCAGGCTGAGGAGCACCTTATACTTGCATTGAACTGCTGCTGAGAATCTCTGTGAGGGTCTCCTCAGGCCTCCTGTGCACTGTCTGGGGACCCCCCCCAAAAAAAAAATAAAAAAGAAAGAAAAGGGGAAAAATTGAAGGAAAATACAATATCATCTTTGAAATATATTATTTTTAGCCTGGACATTTATCTGTGGCCCTGGACAAGTGGCATCTTAACTTCTCCTGGCCTCAGTTTCCTTACCTACAAGATGGGCACAGTATAGTAGCCACCACATAGGGTTAGCACGTGTCAGGCAGTTAGAGTGTGGGAATGTCTCCATAAAAAATTAGTTGTAGTTTTTAATATGCAGATGTTCATAGAAGGAAGATGGCAGCCTTCTGGAGGTGCAGGAGGTAGTTAGGATGGGGACGTGGGGAGATAAAGGAACTGTAAACGTTCATTTGCCCCCATTCCTGTTTTTCCCCACTTCCCTTCCCACGTTGCTGCCATTCCTGGAGGTTGCACATCTCCTGCTTGTGGTACTCACATCCTCTCTTAAGTAGTGGCCCTCTCCGGGGCTCACACAGCAGGTCGTAGTGCTGGCGGAGGCCACACTTGCTCCTTGTGGTTGTGTAACCACAATGGGGTGCAGTGCTTCCCGTGCGGGCTACCACCTCCCCCCATTCTACCAGTCAAATTTCTAGGAGGCGCAAAAGACAAGGTGGAGACGCCAATGTGTGATCAGTGCCAGGCCACAAGCCACACTGGCTTTCCTTTCCCCGATAGACACCAGCGGTGGGCGGGGGGGCAGGGGATACACCTGGATTCCTGGAACGTCACACCTGAGGATGGTGATGTCTGGTCTCCGTCAAAAGGAAGGCGCTTAAGTGGTCCTGAGCTGATCCTCTCCAGACTGCGAGAGCGAGCCCGCAGTCCGCAGAACCAGGAGGCCACGCCAGAGAGGAGGGATGCCACGGAGCCAGACCTGGGGCTGGAGCCAAGAGGTTGGCAGCAGGGCCTTGGGGCGCCGTCACATGTCAGGAAGGGTTTTAGCTCCCTCCTTCCTCCTGCTGGGGATTCCTAAAGCCTGGAGCCCCCTTGGCTGAGGCACTTCCTCTTTGAAAGAAAGTAACAGAAGCCGGGAAGACGCCACCTGTGATTTGTCTTCATCCTGTCCCGGCTTTTCCTTTCTGCTCAGCAGGAGGACCCCATGATTCCCAGACTTTCTGGGGTGTGTCTGTCCCATCACACTGTCCAGCCTTGTCGGTTCCGGCTCTTCTCCATCCCCTCTTTGGGGCTTACTGAGACTCTTCACACAGTGCTCTTTCTTTCCCCTGAAGCTCTCCATTGTTTCCACCTCTCCTGGGAGGGCGCCAGTGTTGGTTCGAGTAGCTTGCTCATCTTGTTAGAATGTAAATAAGGGTGAGGACCTGCATCTTCAGGAGGCTTTTCAGAAAGTCATGTACTTTTCTCCTTCTCTTCCTTTTGTTGTGGTGGTGGTGGCACTCGCTCACACTCTGTCGTGACACGGTTGGCTCTGGGGCTCCCTGGGGTCGCACACCTAGTGGTGGCACTTGCACACTTAGTTTGTTGCTCGTGGAACAGGGTGGTTCACGTTGTTTTAGTTGATCTCACACGCGTGGCTACAGTGCATCGATGACGGCACACTCTGTCATGGCACCAGGAATCCCACAGGGCAGCCCTGAGTGGCCTGATGCGGGGATCAGTTTCGTGACCTCATGCCTGCAGTCTGAGCCATCCCCAGGCCTTTTCCACAAGCTTCACTCTACTATACCGACCAAATGTGTCTCCTGGGGCTGGAGAAATAATAGTACAGGGGTTAAGACCTTGCATATAGCTGAGAGTTTGATCCCTGGCACCACATATGGCCTCCAGAGCACCTCCCAGAGTGATCCCCAAGCACAGAGGGACTGCTGGATGGCGCCCTACAACTAAAGATAATAAATAAGTCTCCTGGGCCTCATCCTGAGAAATCTAATTGCTTAGGTATAGTGTTCAGTTCCAGGTCTTCCTTCTTCCCTCCATTCCTTTTCCTCCTCCTCCCTCCCTCCCTCCCTCCCTCCCTCCCTCCCTCCCTCCCTTCCTCCCTCCCTCCCTCCCTCCCTTCCTTCCTTCCTTCCTTCCTTCCTTCCTTCCTTCCTTCCTTCCTTCCTTCCTTCCTTCCTCCCTTCCTTCCTTCCTTCCTTCCTTCCTTCCTTCCCTCCCTCCCTCCCTCCCTCCCTCCCTCCCTCCCTCCCTCCCTCCCTCCCTCCCTTCCTTCCCTCCCTCCCTTCCTTCCTTCCTTCCCTCCCTCCCTCCCTCCCTCCCTCCTTCCCTCCCTCCCTTCCTTCCTTCCTTCCTTCCTTCCTTCCTTCCTTCCTTCCTTCCTTCCTTCCTTCCTTCCTTCCCTCCTTCCTTCCTTCCCTCCTTCCTTCCTTCCCTCCTTCCTTCCTTCCTTCCTTCCTTCCTTCCTTCCCTCCTTCCTTCCTTCCTTCCTTCCTTCCCTCCTTCCCTCCTTCCCTCCTTCCCTTGAGCTAATTCTCTGGTCCAGTTTCCAAGTTTAAGGATGCATTCTGATACTGATTTTTCCCTATTATACAAATCCCAGACAGAAAATTATTTCTGAGGGGCTGGAGAGATAGTACAGTGGTTAAGGAATTTGCCTTGCACATGGACAACCCAAGTTCTATTGCTGGCATCACATATGGTCTCCCAAGCACTGCCAGGAGTAATTCCTGGGCAAAGAGCCAGAAGTAACCTCTGAGCATTGCGGGATGTAGCCCAGAACAAACAAACAACCACCACAAACAAAAGAAAATGATTTCTGTATAAGGCCTGTTTTTTCCATGCTAAGAGTTGGGGAGGGGTAGAAGTAACCATTCTCTCTCTCTTCCCTTATAGTTGGGTCTTTTCTGAAGCAGTCTGAGAATTCTTTTACTTCGTTAAATATCTTTCTATTAGCAATGATTTCAGAGAAAGAACTGCCAGTTATATCTCAGCTTGAAAGTACATCTAGCCCATAGACTGTGATTTTATTTGACCCTAGTGTTTCATTTTTTTAATTAGTCATCATTTATATTATGTATTTTAATTAGTCATCAGTTCTGTTATATATTTGTTTGCAGCAATTGGGGGATCATGCAGTGCCAGGAATCAAACTGAAGTTGGCTCATGAGCTCATGCTTTTTATTTTTTTAAGTATTTCTTCTTTTTTTTTTATTTAAAAAAAATTTTTTTTAATTGAATCACCGTGAGATGCAGTGACAAACTTTCATGATCATGAGCTCATCCTCGACCTGTCTTTCCCAGTCGTAGTTACCAGTTTTAAGTATCTGTATTCAGGGCCCGGAGGGATGGTCCAGGAGGTAGGCTTTTGCCTTGCATGCTGCAGCTTTATCCATGACCCTGGTTTGATCCCTTGCACCATATATGGTCCCCTGAGCCAGAAATAACTTCTGAGCACCTCCAGGTGTGGTCCAAACCCCAAAATAAATAAAGAAAAATGAACAAGAAAAAAAAATAATAATCTGGCTTCAAAATCGTAGTTTTGCTTCTAGAAATGTGTTAGGGCCCTCTGCTGAGGACAGAGCACGCACCTCTGCCCGCCACTGCATCTGTGCATCATCTGCGTTGCTTTCTCTCACGCTGTCCCCTGGCGGCTGGTACCTGATAATGTAGAAGTGTGTGTTTATGTCTCTATTTATGTCCACGCAAAGACCTAGAGACCACTGACCATTTTGGGACCCCGACTGTGGTCTGTGTTTTTTTGGTTTTTTTTTTGTTTGTTTGTTTTTTTTTTGCTTTTTGGGTCACACCCGGTAATGCACAGGGGTTACTCCTGGCTCTGCACTCAGGAATTTCCCCTGGCGGTGCTCAGGGGACCATATGGGATGCTGGGAATCGAACCCAGGTCGGCCGCATGCAAGGCAAACACCCTACCCGCTGTGCTATTGCTCCAGCCCCTGTGGTCTGTATTTCTTACCAATTTATTTCATACTGCCAGTGGGCTCCCAAGTAGTGCTCAGGGGCTTCTGCTCACTGCTGATGGTATTGTCCCTCTGGGCTAGACAATTTGGTGCTAGGGCCTGGCAATTGGCACTTGAGGGTCTCCACGGCTACACCCCACAGAGCCTGGGGGCCATGTAGTGTTGGTTTTGAACTCAGGTCCTGGTGCATGCCGGGCGTGTGCCCCAGACTGCTGAACTACCTTCCTCGCCCCAAACTCTACCTGCTGGGCTGCAGCTGACCTGTGGGAGGCCCTGGGTTCAACCTCCAAGGCTGCAAAATAGCAACAATAAACATTTATTGGCTATTACAGTAACAACAAAGATCTCCGAGAGAAATAGCTGATGGAAGGTTAAGGGCAGGAAGATTACCCAATGACCCCAAACACTGAAACCACGTAACAAAGAAGCATCAAAGCTTGTCTCCAAATCCAACAGGAGGCAGCTCCGGCTGTGCACAGATGGACACCCTGAAGCTTCGTCAGGATGAGGTCTGCTGTGGACTAATAATCCTGGGAGCATATTGAAAGAGAGGCATTCATAATGAAACTGAAAAGGAAACCTCATTGGTCAACAACTGACAGGGAATCTATTCAGTATCTTAAAGACTAGATAAATAAATAAAAAGAAAAACTAAGAATTGTTCCTGGGACCAGAGAGACAGTACCGTGGGTAAGACATTTGCCTTGCACATGGCTGACATGGGTTCAGTCCCTGGAATCACATGTGGTCTCTGAGCACCACCAGGAATAAGCCCTAAGCACAAACTGGTGTGTCCCAAAACAAACAAAAAGTTTCATCCTGCCTTTCCACTAATACCACCATAGAGTAGGTAAGCATAAGCAACTCTATAAAGGCATTTTTGTTTTGCTTTTTTGCTTTTTGGGTCACACCTAGCAATGCACAGGGGTTATTCCTGGCTCATTCACTCAGGAATTACTCCTGGCAGTGCTCAGGGGACATTATGGGATGCTGGAAATCAAACCTGGGTCGGCCACACGCAAGGCAAATGCCCTACCCACTGTACTATCGCTCCAGCTCCTATAAAGGCATTTTATTTTATTTATTTATTTATTTATTTATTTTTGCTTTTTGGGTCACAACTGGCAATGCACAGTGGTTACCTCCTGGCTTTGCACTCAGGAGTTACTCCTGGCGGTGCTCAGGGGACCATAGGGGAATTGAACCCGGGTCGGCCACGTGCAAGGCAAACGCCCTACCCACTGTGCTATTGCTCCAGCCCTATAAAGGCATTTTAACTTAAATGAAAACAGGACCAGGGAGATGACTTAATGGGCTAGAACACATGTTTTGCATGCGGGAACCCCGGCTCCAGTCCCCTGCCCTGCTCAGTCCCCTGAGCATAGCTGGGAGCAACCTCCAAGCATTGAGCTGGGAATAGCCCTTGAATACCACCAGAAATGGTCCAAACAACCAAACATGCACAGTCCTACAAAACCAATTCAATGAGATAGCATCTCTTTACAGCCTAGCTGATCTGAGCACTGAGCTGAGTTAAAGGACTGGGTTGTAGTGATAGAGTACCTGCCTAGCTTGTTGTGAGGCCCTGAGTTTGATTTTCAATACCACACAGCCCTTCAAACAACACTGGGTGTAGCGTTGGTGACTGACCAAGCACTACCAGGCACCAGACAGTCAGGCCTACCTGACAAGCCCAGGATCTCGGGAGTCACTTCTGTTAAAATAATACTAGGGGCTGGAGAAACAGTACTGTGAGGGGGGGCACTTGCCTTGCACACAGCTGGCCCAGGTTTAATCCCCAGTGCTGCATAAGGTGGTATGCAGCAAATACCTGCCAGGAGTGATCACTGAGTGCAGAGCCAGGAGTGGCCCCCAAACTGAGCAATATTAATAACCAGCCTGAGGATGTGTCAGTGGGTAGAGTTCCCGCCTCGCACATGCTTGAAGGGGTTCCTCGCACCAGGGCAATCCCAATTGCACCGTCATTTGCAGTCTCTAGCCCCAGCACCAAACTGTGAGATTTCTGATACAGCAGAACCTACTGTATAAATACCACAACTGAAAGTCTGCAAGTTCCCTCGAGTACCTCAACTCAAATGCCAATACTGTATTCAGGGGTGAGCACCACAGCCAAGCATGTGCCACCCCATGGCATCATAGCAGCAGCAAGGGGAGGGGAAGGGGGCAAGCACATTTAAAACAGTGAACAAAAATTAGCCCTCCTGGTGAAAGAACATACTACAACCAAGGTTTTGCCAAAGGGATTAAATCTAAAATTGAACCTCCCATTCCAGCTGCCAGTTTGCAGCAAATACTGAAAACAGAGTTAGCAGTTAGCAAAGCCAGATTGGGAGAAGTTCTATGGGTTACATGCCCCAACTTCTGGTGGATTGTAAGACACAAACGGAAGATTTAAAAGACGTGTTGACTTGGGTAACGGTTCTAGGGGACGTTTTCTTTCTAATCACTAACCCATCTATTTGTTTTATGTGCTTTTTCTAATGACAGTCAAAGACTTTTTAAAGTCAAGAATAACTCTTCCAGCCCTTCTCATGACATACTTTTAGATATTTTTGTGGAGGGCACACCTAGCAGTACTCATGGACTGCTCCTGGCTCAGTGCTCTGAGAGCCATGCAGTGCTAGGGACTAAGCCAGCCCTCCCTCAGGCAAAGCACGTGACTCAGCCCATTGAGCTCTCTGGCAGCCATGTTTCTCATTCTAAGCCATTATTTGCTATTGAGCAGAAGAGGTGCTTAAAATGAACGGTCATCTGTTCCCCTGGAAATTTGCAATGTAGACTCCTAGATTAATTTGACTCTAGGATTTATAAATAACAAACCATCAAAGGGTTGCTCGAGTTTCTTTTTTCAGAATTTCAAGCATGCCTCATTCTTTGTAACAGTTGTCTTGAAAGATTTAATTGCAAGTCCATTTTTATAATTGGACACTAAATATTCTACATTGCTTATTATTTTCAAGGCTGTGTTCACCAAAGTAAACTTGACTCCAAGACGAAGACTTTTTTTTTTCCACCAGCAGTGCTCAAGGCTTACTCCTGACTTTGTGCTCAGAGACCACTCCTAGTGGGGCTCAGGGGACTATATGGGGTTTGGGGGATCAAACTCAGGACAGCTGCATGCAAGGCAAACACCATATCTTGTGTACTACCTCTCTAGCCTCTAATTTTTTTTTCTTTTAGGCACCATGATTAATGTTAATGTTGGGGTTTTGCTTATTCAAGATTCCAGCACCACATCTTCCACCAAATTATAAGACTAGGTCTTAAAGATAAACATGAGACTGGAGCACAGCGGGTAGGGCATTTGCCTTGCATGCGGCTAACCCGGGTTCAATTCCCAGCATCCCATATGGTCCCCTGTGCATCGCTGGGTGTGACCCAAAAAGCAAAAAAAAAAAAAAAGACAAATATATGCCTAAAAGAAACTCTGTCCCATCTTGTAATTTGCCAAGAAAAAAAAATATTTCCTGCTCATACTTAACACTTTAGGTCAACAAAACACTGAAAACATGGTAGCAGTCTGACATGTGTGGATAGATAATGACATTTGTGACAAGTGAAACCTCGTTTCTGCTTATGTTCTTAAAACTTGCCCAAGAACTATTTTGAGCTGTCTACCTGACTCAGCTGTGTTTTTCACTTCCGGGCTTTATGAGGATTTTTCCTCCCTTGAACCACAGTGGTTTCCTCCTGCCTCTACTCCTCTCTTCTGTGCTGCATGCGAATATTTTTTTCAGGAAAAGAGCAAGATAATCCAAAGCTGGGAGCATAGTGCCCTGCCTGCCTCTCTCTAAATTTATCTATAGATACTACTTTTTTGTGAGGTTATTTACCATCCTCTGGAAATGTAGTTCACTCTGGAGTCCAACAGAACATTTTGTGAGGATGGAAATATTCATTGTCTGCCTATGGTCACTAGAGTTAGCACAATTTCCAGAGGCGCTAGTGAGCAGTGTCCCAAGTTTGAACTGCATGGCCGCCCTGTGCCACTGGACCTGAGCAAGCCCAAGTGCCTAACGTCAGGCTGTCCCCCTACACACACACACACACACACACACACACACACACACACACACACACACACACACACACACACACACACACAGAGTTCTCCCACATATTTATAGAATGCTAAATGATAACTACACTTCCCGTTTTCCTGCCAATGCTTTATCATGAATCATTTCAGAAGAGAAAATTTGGAAATACATCTATTACGTGGATCCCACCATGAACATTTAACCCTGTTTGAGCTCATAACCATCTTAAAAATAGAGTTAATCTTATTTTTATTATTTTCCTTGTAAATTGCAATTTGTCTCTCCTTGATTACCTGAACATACGTATCATGAGCGGTTCATTGTTACAGTCTGTTTTGTCCGAGGTAAAATTTACCTCCAGTGGGGCCCCCAGAGAGGTCATATGTGGATTTAGGCACTTGTCTTGCCCGTGGCTCACCCAGTCCAGTCCCTGGCACTGGCCTAGGCACTTTCATGTGGTTTGCCAGCACCGCCCAGGAGGAGTGTTACCAGAGCACAGAGCCAGGCGTAAGCACCAATTGTGGCCCAGAAACCCAAAAGAGAAGTGAGGGAGGAAGTTAGTCGGCTGCAGTGAGGTTCCCAAATCTCAGATAATCTCAGGATCCTGGCAGGTGTGTGGGCCTGTGTCACCCAAACCTGTGCCTCAGGCCTCTTCCTACTCAGCTCCTACCCTTCCTTCTCGGCGGAAACTATTCTCATTTGGTTTTTTTTTCTTGTAGTTTAGGTAACCTGGTTACAGTAGTGTTGACGTTTGTGGTTTGGATGTTACTGCCCAAGACCTGCCACTGTCCTCATGTCACTGCTTTCCCTTCCTGATTTTTTTCCTTAACCATAGATATTCTCATCTAGGACACATAAATAGAATAAAACAATAGGATCCTTTGGTGTAAGTCTTCGTAGAATCAGCATACTTTTAAAACTTGTCAGTGTTGTGTGCTTGCCTTTCACTGTATAGATAGTTTTTGTTGTGTGGCTAATATCACATTGTGTTTATCCATTCTCCTATTGGTGGAAACTTGGCCTGTCTCCAGTTTTTGTCTGTTATGAATAGCGCTGCTATGAACATTCTTGGACAAGCCTTTTAATGGACTTACCGTTTTCATTTCTCTTGAGTGGAATTATTGGGACAGAGGGTATGTGTATATTTAGTTTTGCTAGAAGCTGCTAGACATTTTTCCAAAGTGCCTGTGCTATTTTATTTTACACTCCTAGCATCTAAGTACCAGGCGTCTGACTGGAGCATGTTCGACCCATGTTTGGTGTTGTCAGCTGTTGAACTATTAGCTTTTCTGGTAGGTTGTTGTGGTGTCTCACTTTGAAGTTCCAGTTATATTTTGCGAGTTTTACATTACAGTTTGCCGATTTCTCTGCAGCTGCAGTTGTTTTATTTCAAGATCCTATTCCATTTCCCTCATGGCACTTATTTGTATCTTCCTCTGTCTCCCCTGGTCTGAGTCTGTCTGTTACTCGGTTCTCTTCTGTCATGTGTTTTTCATGATTGAATGGAATTTTCATTAAAACTGTTTATTCCTAGGGCTAGAGCAATAGTAGAGCTATTTGCCCTGCAAATTGCTGACCTGGGTTTGATCCCAGCACCCCATATGGTCCCCTGAGCACCTCCAGGAGTGGTTCCTGAGCACAGAGCTGGGAGTAACTCCTAAACACCTCCAGTGTGGCCCCAAAACAAAAGTTTATTTCGGAGAGTGAGCGTGCCATATCAGGAACTCATGATGTTGCTATATATTATCATTAATGACAAGAACTTTTACCTTGATCATTTGCTTAGGTTGGTGTCTGCCAAATTTCTACTTTACTTATCTTTATTGTTTTTGGAATAAAGCAAAACAGGGGTTTTTTTGTTGTAGGTTGGTTTGTTTGGGCTGCACCTGACGATGCTCAAGGGTTACTCTGGCTCTGCACTCAAGATTCACTCAAGGGACCATATGGGATGTTGGGGATGGAACCCAGACTGGCTGCATACAAAGCAAGCATCCTGTCTGCTGCATTTTGCTCTGACCACCAAAGCCAAGTAGTTTTTATTGAAAAACGTACTTAGATGTGAGGAGAGAGAGAGGGAGAGAGGAAGGAATATATGTTCACAAGAGAACATGGGCTTCTCCAGAGTAGAAAAAAAACAGAGGAAAGACAAGTTTTCTTCCTTTTGTACTTAGTTTTATGGGGATATACTTTCTTTCTTTCTTTTTTTTTTTTGCTTTTTGGGTCACACCCAGCAATGCTCAGGGGTCACTCCTGGCTCTGCACTCAGGAATTACCCCTAGCCGTGCTCAGGGGACCATATGGAATGCTGGGAATCGAACCCGGGTCAGCCGCATGCAAGGCAAATGCCCTACCCACTGTGCTATCACTCCAGCCCTGGGGATAATACTTTGAAATCATGTAAATTGTTTCTCCTCAAATTTTGTCCACTAACTTTAGCCTCCATCAGCAAGTAGACATTGTCTGAAAAAAAATTGTTACCCTAAGTTTTTCTCTCAGTTCTTTGTTTATTAAGTGAAAGTATGATGTGAGGAAGAGTTGTCCCTTTTTCTTTCTTTCTTTCTTTTTTTTTTTTTTTTTTGCTTTTTGGGTCACACCCGGCGATGCTCAGAGATTACTCCTGGCTCTGCACTCAGGAATTACCCCTGGCGGTGCTCAGGGGACCTATGGCATGCTGGGAATCAAACCCGCTGTGCTATTGCGCCAGCCCCTGTCCCTTTTTCTTGATCTATTCATTTGATTTTTATTAATATGTTCTCATAAAGAAGAATTTTATTCTAAGAAAGTCTAATACCCTGGCAAATTGATAGCTTTGGTTTTTTTTTAATCATTATTATTGTTTCAGTTAGTTTTGTTTTTTTGTTTTGTTTTGTTTTGGGGCCACACCCAGTGATGCTCAGTGCTTACTCCTGGCTCTGTGCTCAGGGATCATTCCTGGCAGGCTTGGGTACATAGGGGATGGTAGAGATCAAACCTGGGTCAGCCCCATATAAGGTGAGTACCCTACCTGCTATGCTATCTCTCATGCCCCCAGCTGAAGTTCTTTTTTTCTGACAGAGGTGCCAAGACCATTAAATAGAGAAGAAGTAGTCTCTTGAACAGATAAATGGTGCCAGGGTAACTGGCTAGCCACAAGCAAAAGAATGAAGTGGGATTCCTACCTCACTTTAAATCTAGAGTTCAGGGCTAGAGCGATAGCACAGCGGGTAGGGCGTTTGCCTTGCACACGGCTGACCCGGGTTCGATTCCTAGTATCCCATATGATCTCGTGAGCACTGCCAGGAGTAATTTCTGAGTGCAGAGCCAGGAATAACCCCTGTGCATCACCAGGTGTGACCCAAAAAGCAAAAAACAAAACAAAACAAAACAAAAAATAAATACAGAGTTCAAAATGGATCAACAACCTAAACAGAAATGCTAAAATCAAAAACTAATAAAGGAAATAATTCAGGGATAAATCTTCATCACCTCTTTGTGCTGTAGGCCCTTAGCTGCGACATGGAAAGCTTGAATTCCAAAAGGGAAAGTAGCAGTTCGAAGCATGTCACTGGGCAGTAGGACACTTGCCATGCGTGTGAGGGCCTGAATTTGATCCCTCGCATTGCAAACACCTTAAAGGGCAGAGAGATAGTGCAAAGGGCTGAGTGTTTGCTTTGCCTGCAGGAAGCACAACGCCACTGTCCCCTGAGCACCACTGGGCGCAGTCCCCCAGATACCTGGGGTAGTCCCCAAGCACCACCAGGTATGGCCCTAACCTCCTTCCTAAATTCTGCTAAGACCCTTAGCATATTGATCCAAATGTTTTCATTTTGGCCATGGATAACTCCTCCTGTTTGGCTCCTCTACCCCTTTGACCAACCTGTTTCTGACATTTCCTTCTCGTACAAGTTGTTCCAGCCTTGTCCTGTGTTCCCCGGCCCCAGCCCTGTTATCAGCTACTTCTTCAAGGACTCCTGGTTGCTTGTGCTGTAGAGTGTTCTTTAGAAACCACGGTCTGGCTGACAGTCATGCTAGTTGCTGCTGAAATATCATTTCTTCCAGCAGACAGAGCCCCGAAGCGTCTATATGTCGCCACACACAAACCCGTGTCTGATTTGTCTGTTTGCACTGACCCCCTGGTAGCAGTTTAGCACCACAGGGCTGATGGTAATCCTTTTTTCCTAACTGCCTTTTCCTTAGTTCTAACTCCTAGTAGTTAGAAACCTAATTTTCATTCTCTGCAGTATATTTATTTGTTCAATGCTAGTAAATACATAAAGTTGCTCCGGAATTGTTATAAAAAAATACCTCTGTCCAAAATTGTATTGACTGGGCCACAGTGATAGCACAGCAGTTAAGACATTAGCCATGCACATAACTGACCCGGGTTTGATTCCCAACACCCTATATGGTTCCCTGAGCCCACCAGGAGTGATCCCTGAGCATAGAGCCAGTAGTAAGTCCTGAGCATTACCAGAGAAGACCCCAAAACCGAAAGGGAGGAAGGAAGGAAGGGAGGGAGGGAGGGCAGGCGGGCACTAGGGACATGTAGAGCACGTGCCTCCCATGTTTGATGCTCAGGGGTTACTCCTGGCTCTGCACTCAGGAATTACTCCTGGTTGTTCTTGGGAGAGCAGAAGGAATGTCGAGGATTGAACCAGTGTCAGCCACCTGCCAAGCAAAAATCCTGCATGCTGTGCTATCTCTCCAGCCCCAATAGTTGTTTTTCTTCTGGTTTTAGTTTTGGGGCCAACGGTGCTCTGGGGTCACGTCTAGCTCTGCGCTCAGAAATTACTTCTGGCAGAGCTCCTGGGACCCTATAAGCTGCCAGGGATCAAACCCAGGTCAACTGCATGTAAAGCAAGAACCCTAACTGCTGTATATTACTCTGGTCCCTGAGCCATCACCTTCTTGAATGAGAGTGGAACTTTCCTGTAAAGCTGCCTCGGTCTGCTCTTTTCTTTATGGAAATTTTTTTCATTACTTACTCAATTTCTTTAATAGTTTTAGGACCATTCACACTTCCTATATCTTCTCAAATCAGTTCCCCCCCCATTTAAATTTGTTTCTTTCTTTTTTTCTTTCTTTGGGGGCCACATCTAGCAGTACTCAGGCCTTACTCCTGGCTCTGCTCTCAGGTGTCTTCTGGTGGTGCTTGAGGAACCCTGTATGGTGCCAAGGACTAGGCACGGATTGGGCACATTCAGCAAACACTGTGCTATGTCTTTGGCCCCAATTTTTATGCTTTTGTAAAAGTTGAAAGGCTTGTACAATAAATGCCCTTTTTTTTGGGGGGGGGGGGTCACACCCAGCGATGCACAGGGGTTACTTCTGGCTCTGCACTCAGGAATTACTCCTGGCAGTGCTCCAGGGACCATATGGGATGCTGGGAATCGAACCAGGGTTGGCTGCGTGCAAGGCAAACGCCCTATCCACTGTGCTATCGTTCCAGCCCCTACATTACATTTTTGAACTGGAGCAATAGCACAGGGGGTAAGGCGTTTGCCTTGCACGGGGTTGACCTGGATTCAATTCCTTCGTCCCTCTCGGAGAGCCCGGCAAGCTACCGAGAGTATCCCACCCGCACGGAAGAGCCTGGCAAGCTATCTGTGGCGTATTTGATATGCCAAAAACAGTAACAAGTCTCACAATGGAGACGTTACTTGTGCCCGCTTGAGCAAATCAATGAATGGCGGGATGGCAGTGCAGTGCTTACATTACATTTTACTGTCATCTTTTTTGGTCTTTATCTTTTTGCACTTTAGCACTTTAATGGAATTATTTCAATTATATATACATATGTGTGTGTGTGTGTGTGTGTGTGTGTGTGTTCTTGGGCCACACCCAATGGTGCTCAGGGGTTACTCCTGGCTCTGTAATCAGGCTCACTCCTGACAGTACTCAGAGGACCATGTAGGATACAGGGGATTGAACCAGGTTGGCTGCTTGCAAGGCAAATGCTGTACCCTCTATACTGTCTTTCCCCCAAAATATATATGTGTATATATATACATATATATATGTATGTATATATATATTTTTTTCTTTTTGGGTCTCACCCAGCGATGCACAGGGATTACCCCTGCCTCTGCACTCTGTAATTATTCCTGGCGGTGCTCGGGGGACCATATGGGATGCTGGGAATTGAACCTGGGTTGTCCGTGTGCAAGGCAAACGCCCTACCCGCTGTGCTATTGCTCCAGCCCCTCTTTCTTTATTTTTAATTTAAGAATTATGATTCCCAAAGCCATTGGTAATTGAATTTTAGGCATATAATATTTCAACACCAATCCTTCCACCAGTGTCCCATATTTCCTCCCCCCACCCCTCCGCCCCACCCATCCCTGCCTGTCAATTTGACAGGCACATTACAGAGTTTCAGTGGTTGCAGCTTAGATCTCGTGTTTTCAGCGTTCTTCTTCTTTTTTTTTTTTTTGCTTTTTAGATCATACCTGGCAATGCACAGGGGTCCCTACTGGCTCTACACTCAGGAATTACCCCTGGCGGTGCTCAGGGGACCATATGGGATGCTGGGAATAGAACCCGGGTTGGCCGCGTGCAAGACAAACGCCCTACCCACTATGCTATCACTCCAGTCCCTTTTCAGTGTTCTTGAGTCTGTTTTGGATATCTGGCTATACCACTCACCCATATCACCATATAACTGAAGTTCTGATGCCTGTTCACCCATTACTTTTAGTTCTCCTCTTCCCCCCTTCATTTCATTTCTTCTTTGACCTTCTCCTCTCTAGACACTGTGTCGAAGGTGAGTTAGGCATCCCCCTTTCACTACAACACATTTCGTCATCCAGTATAATCACAGATAAATGGGATCATCCTCTTTGTCTTCTTCTGACTTACTTCACTCAACATATCTTCCAGTTCCAATCACGTTGCAGAAAATTGCATGATTTCTTCATTCCTTGCAGCTGCATACTATTCCATTGTGTATATATACCACATGTTCATAAACCATTCATCTGTTGTTGGACACCAGGGTTGATTCCATATATTACTGTTGTACTGAGTGCAGCAAATGAATAATGGTGTTCATATGTCCTTTTGAAAGAGTGTTTTTATGACCTGGGGGGTAGGTGCTGAAAAATGGAATTGCTGGATAATACGGCAGTTTAATTCCAAGTTTACTGAGAACTCTCCATATTATTTTCCACAGGGGTTTTACCAAACAACCTTCCCAGCAGCAGTGGATAAGGGATAAGAGTTCCTTTTTCACCACATCCCTGCCAACCCAGATGGTTCCTTTCTTTTTTGATATATGCCACTCTCATTGGTGTGAGATGCTATTTCATTGTGTTGATTTGTATTTCTTTGATGATAAGTGATGCTGAATATTTTTTCATGTGCCTATTAGCCATCCACCTGTCTTCCTCTGAGAAGTGTCTATTCATCTCCTCTCCCCATTTGTTGATACGGTTTTTTTTTTAATTTCTTTTTTTTACTTTTTTTTTATTTTAATGAATCATCATGAGATACAGTTACAGACTTAAAAATTTTTGTGATTACATTTTAATGTTCGAGTACCCATCCCTCCACCAGTGCCCATTCTCCACCACCAATGTTCCCAGTGTCCCCTCCCCACTCCCACCCCTTCCCACCCACTGCTTCTGTGACAGACACGTTCCCTCTTACTGTCTCTCTCTCCTTTTGGGTGTTATGGTTTGCAACATAGGAACTAAGCAGCCATCATGTTTGGTCCATAGCCTACTTTCAGCACGCATCTACCATCCCAAGTGACCCCTCCAACCATCATTTGCTTAGTGGTCTCTTCTCCATCTCGCCTCCCTTTCCCCAGCACATGAAATCAGTTTCCAAGCCGTGGAGCCATAGGGTTTTGATTTTTGATTGTTGTTCATCTTTATGAGTACTTTATATATCCTGGGTACCAAACTTTCATCTGATGTGTTGAATGTAAATATGTTTTTCCCATTCAGTTAACTGTTATATCTTTCTGTGGATTAAACTTTTCCTCCTCTTTCTCTTCCTGCTTCTCCTCCTTCTCTTCCTCTTCCTCTTCATTTTCCTCCTCCTCCTCCTCCTTCTGCTGTCCTCCTCCTCTTCCTCCCCTTCTTCCTCCTCCTCTTCTTCCTCATCATGGTGCTGGGGGTCTGACTCAGAGTCTCCTTGCTAGGCAAATGCTCTACTCACCGTTTCCCCACCATGAAGAATCATTTTTTATCATTAGAGAACATCTTTAATCCTGTGCTTTTTAATATTAACATATATGGCCTGGGATAGTGGGGTTGTTTGGACCACAGTAGCTCAGGGACTACTCCTTAAGTTTGTGCTCAGGGGTTACTCCCATTGGTGCTCAACAAACCTGCTGGGAATCAAATCTGGGGTCTACTTCATGCAAGGCAAAGTACCTTTACCTGTGTACTCTTATCTTTGACCCCTTAAGGTCAAAGTAATTTTCTTTGGTTAATGTATCTTTCTATTTTTTGATTTACAGCTTTTCTTTGACCTGTGACTGCAGGAGGGATCCTCATTGGTCTGTGTCGCCAGTGTCTCTCAGTAACCTCTTTTGTCTTCTTTCCTAGCTGCAGTACATTCCCGTGAAAGTGAAGAGCAGAGCCTTCTGGATCTTCTCCTGGGAGTATGCCATGATGTACCTGGGAAGTCTCGTGGTAATCATTTGCCTCTCCTTCTTCCTCCTCAGCTCCTGGGATTTCATCCCTGCTGTCTATGGCTTCATGTAAGTAACCGAGACCTCCGTGGGGAACTCCGGAAGCTCGATTTGGTTTTCACGGGTCTAGCTGGAGCCGAGGGTGAGGGAGCATCAGGAGCACCTAGCACAGAGCTTTTTGACTGTGTTGTCTTCTCTGGCTCATGGAGGGAGTGCTTCCGATTCCAGACAGCTTCCGGATATTCCTAGGAACTTGTTTGAGGCCTTGATAGCGCCAGCAGAACCCCTAGGTTGGTGGCCCCAGGCTGCAGTAGTTTTGTCTGTTTGGTACAGTCTGTTCTGAGAACCACTACACCGAGACCTGGCTTCTTTTTTTTTTTTTTTTTTTGCTTTTTGGGTCACACCCAGCGATGCTCAGGGGTTACTCCTGGCTCTGACTCTGCACTCAAGAATTACTCCTGGCAGTGCTCTGGGGACCATATGGGATGCTGGGAATCGTACCTGGGTCGGCTGCATGCAAGGCAAACGCCCTGCCCGCTGTGCTATTGCTCCAGCCCTGAGACCTAGCTTCTTAAACTGAGAGGAGGCGTGGAACTGAATATGTAGGGCTGCAAAAAATTTTTGTTTTCTTTTTGGGTCACACCCAGGCGATGCTCAGAGGTTACTCCTGGCTCTGCCCTCAGGAATTACTCCTGGCGGTGCTTGGAGGACCATATGGGATGCCGGGGATTGATCCCAGATCGGCTGCATACAAGAGAAATGCTTTACTTGCTGTACTATCACTCTGGCCCCAAAAATTTTGTTTTAAAAAAATGCATGATGGGGCTTGAGAGATAGTACCAGGGCTATTGGCCCGTCCCAGTTCAATCCCTGGCACCACAAATGAGCACCCTTAGCCCTGCCAGGAGTTATTCCTGAGCACAGAGCCAGGAGTAAGCCCTGAAAACAGCCCGGTATGGCCCAAAACGAACCCAAAAAAAAAAAAAAATTCATTAAGTGAAACATATGATTTATTATCAGCAGATGTTTGATTTGTATGCCTATTTTATATACTCGAGGTCATATAAAATTCCTCAGAACCATAGTACAGCAGGTAGGGCATTTGCCGTGCACGCCTCTGACTGGGGTTTGATCCATGGCATCCCATATGGTCCCCTGAGCACTGCCAGGAGTGCAGAGGCAGGAGTAAGCCCTGAGCATTGCTGGGTGTGGCCCAAAAACCAAAGGAAAATACTTCTCAAGTAAAAAAGGCAAGGGTCGCAAATGGAAAAGGTGTAAAAAACCCCGGGCCAGAGCAGTGCTTTTCAGCCATCTGACTTGAGGTCCAGTGCTTGGATAGGGGCCTGTCTCCTCTGTCAAAAGGTTGAGAACAACTGGTCTCGGATGCCAACCAGGACCTGTCCACGCTTCCCCCAGTCCCCAGTGGAGGTCTCACTGTAGTCCAGGTGTGATTTCTGACGTGGGGATGTGGCATGAGTGGGGGGAACCAATATCTTTGTCTTTGAGCTTGCTTCTCTAGGCAAATCTTTGGAATGGCTAGAATAGATAGTCGTGATTTTAGTTTTGGTTTTGAGGATACATCTAGTAGCACTGCAGGGCTTATGCTCTGTGCTCAGGGAACACTCGTGGTGGGGCTCAGGGGATGAGCTTAGGAGTCATTGGGGTGCCAGGGATTAAACCTGGGTTGGCCACATGCAGGGCAAACACCTACTCACTGTACTACTGCGGTGGCCCTGGTATTATTTATTTAAAACTCATTCTTGGGGGGAGATGGGATTGGGGAGGATGGGAGAGATGCTGGGTTTACTGGTGGTAGAGAATGGGCACTGGTGAAGGGATGGGTTCTCGAACTTTGTATGGGGGAAACATGAGCACAATAATGTATAATTCATTTCAATTCTTTTTTTTTTTTTGGTTTTTGGGTCACACCTGGCGATGCACAGGGGTTACTCCTGGCTCTGCACTCAGGAATTACTCCTGGCAGTGCTCAGGGGACCATATGGGATGCTGGGATTTGAACCCGGGTCAGCCGCGTGCAAGGCAAACGCCCTACCCGCTATGCTATCACTCCAGCCCCTCATTTCAATTCTTAATGTAATTTTATTAGATCAATAAAGTCCAGGTGACAAAATAAAAAAAAATAAAAATAAAACTCATTCTTGGGGGGCTGGAGAGATAGTACCATGGGCAGGGCACTTGCCTTGCACATGGCTGACCTGGGTTTGATCCCTGGCACCCAACATGGTCCCCTGAGCCCTCTAAGAGTGATCGCTGAACACTGAAACAGGAGAAAGCCCTGAATACAGCTGGCTGTGACCCCCAAACCAAAAAATAGATAAAAATAAAATAAAACTCACATGTCGAGTGCGATCCTGACAGTCATTAGTGATCCAAGCACACAAGCCACCACAGAAGTATACAACTCCAGAGCACTGCAGCTGAGTGTGTGTGACCACCAGGTGTGTGAGCTTCTTCCAGTCGTCACAACCACCACCCAAAGGGAAGGGGAGGGGATTGTGGTTCTGAGTGCCTCCTGATGTTAAACATGTATGCCAGTTAGAGAGAAACTGATCTTTTGGTTTCTGTTTTGGGGCCACACCTGGCGATGTTCAGGACTTACTCCTGGCTCTGTGCTCAGGAATTACTTCTGTCAGTATTCAGAGGACCGTATGGGATGCTGGGGAGTGAACCTGGATCAGCTGCGTGCAAGGAAAATGCCCTACCTACTGTACTATTTTCTCTGGCCCTCAAGGAACTGAACTTTTGATTTCTAGCGTGGGTCCCTGCCTTATTTTGGATCTCTGATGCATGCCAGAGTTTGGCTCAGCTAATGTTCATCTTTGCCTCTGGTTTTCATCCACTCCCTGTTTTCAGGGTGCTGGGAGATCCCCTCACATCTCCACAGGGATGGAGCCCTTCTCAGCGCTTCCGTGTGCGCATGTCTGCAGGAGAAAGCCCCATCGAGGCAGACGGTGTCTAACTCCACCTTGTCTCTCTCTGCCCTTGTTTTCTTCATTTCAGACTTTCTGTTCCAGATCTCACTCCAAACATTGGTCTTTTCTGGTACTTCTTTGCAGAGATGTTTGAACACTTCAGCCTCTTCTTTGTATGCGTGTTTCAGATCAACATCTTCTTCTACACCATCCCCTTAGCCATCAAGCTAAAGTAAGTAGTTTCACCTGCTGCTGCTGCTTCCTCCAGAGTCATCCGGGGATCCTGCCCCATAGCCTGACAGGTGCCCTTCCCGGGGGCCCTCTTCTCAAGTTTATGCCACCTTTGCCCAGGGATCTGGGCCCTGCCTCGCTTCAGGTCCTAGGGGCCAAGCCTGCAGTAGTCCCACGAGTGCAGCCCTGCAGAGGGTGCTTGGGATGACCCCTGCCCTGATCTCACTTTGGGATGTTTAAGTCCACCTGCTGCTCCCACTCACTGTTTTGGATGAAAGCTGGGTTGGGGCATTGGGGGGGAGGGGGTGCATCTTCAGGAAAAATGCATTTCCTCGGATGGTGGCCCCTGGAGCGCTCTCCTGCAGAATGCGAGAGCCACTCTGTGCTGTGCCCGCTTCATCCCAGACACCTTTCTAGGCTCGCAGAAATGTAACTGTGCCTTACCCATCCAGCATGTCTGGGAGGTGGCCGTTCACGGTCACCACTCCCACGATACAGCTGAGGACACGGATGCTCGGAGAAATGAGATGACTTTCCTTCCCAGCGTCTGACAGCAGTGGCGCTGGCATTCACACAGTCAGCAGTGGCACTGGCTTGTCTGGTTCCAGATCTTTGCTCAGTCCTCTGCGCCCTGCCAGGTGCCAGAGAGCAGTCGCTTACAGTAACCTCTGGAGAAGGTTCTGTCGTGCTGGCTTCAAGGAAGGGTAACCGCAGGCACCGATGTTTGTGCCAGGCTGGCCAAGGAGAGCTGGAAGAGTTGGACATAGATGTTAAGAGCTTGAGTCCTCTGCTCCCCCTCCTGCCACTCGCCACAGCGCATGTACTGTGGCTCCCTGTGCACGGCCCATGCTCAGGCTTCAGAGCCACCTCCCTGCGCTGGGGATCACAGCAGGGCTGCCAGGATCGTGCTTGACACATCTGGCACACCAGGGATGTGAACTCCTGGTCGTAAGTGGCCAGGTTGGAAGGCAAGTGTGCTAAGCCCCTGTGCCCTTCCTCTGGGCCCGTTGCTGGCCTTTTCAGAGAAATGTGGCGGGCGTCCTCGCCACCCAGACAGCTGTTTGAACTGTCTTTAGAATGATGTCTTCTGAGCTCCCCGACCCTTCTCAGAGGCCACCAGCCTCTGTGCCTTTGCCCGCCGGCTTCTGGAAGCATTTGCCAAACAAACACAGTGTTTGGGTGTGTACCTGTTTGCCTGCACATATCAGATGTCTGCCCACTGAGTCACCTTGACCTCTGACCTGCGAGACATGGTGTCATTAACCTCTGAAGCAAACCCTTGTGAGCTGGGCCTCCAGGTGTGGCGGCATGAGTGTCGTTCGGGGGGTCCCAGGAGGGTCTTGCTCTCCCAGTTGACATCCTTCTGTCATTCCTGGAGGAGTGCAGAGATTGAACCCCCTCCCTCCATACACACAGCCCCCGTGTGGGGCCTGCGAGGTGCAGTCCTGGGACAGGCCCCTCCATTGCGTGAACAGCGCCTCTGAGCTCCAGTTTCCTTTTCTGAGAAGGGCAGGGTGTGGTGCGGCCTCCCTCAGGGGCAGAGGAGGTGTGGTGAGGCTCCTGTGAGAGGGCCGAGGAACGGGGTCTCTCCCGAATGAGCTGGAGCGAGGGCTCAGAAGATGGTCACCACTCCTGCATGTGAGAACTGCGGAGCTGCGGCCGCTCTTGGTTCCCTTCCTGGAAAGGAGCTAAGGGTTTACGGGCCCCGCCAAGCGTATTGTCCAGACAAAAGCATCCACAGTAGCCACTTCCTGCCCTGAGTCCAGTTCTCAGGGGACCTCTGCCAAGGGAGGCTGCTAATGCCTCTGACAAGCAGTCATTAAAGCCGGTGATAAAAAAACACTGACTTCATTTGTTTTCTTCCTCCGTGGCTCCTGGGGGAAGGCCTGGCGCTGGTAGAGGCAGGGCCTGATGGGAAACGTCTCCGAGGGCTGTTCCTCTAGCGTTTGCTGGGGATCCTCATCACCTTGGGACATTTCTGGGTCCCCAAAGTTTACTGCTCTGCTGCCTATCTGACCTAATGTCTTTCTTTTTTTTTTTTTTCATTTTGGGCTGGACTGTGCCAGGTAGTGCTGGGATACAGGGGTGTCTTCTTGGCTCATTGATGAGGGTTCACTCCCAGTAGTGCTTGGGGGACCACATAGCACTGAGCATCAAACCTGGCTTTCTGGGGCTGGAAGGATGGTACAGCAGGTGGGGCACTTGCCTTGCATGTGAATGACCCAGGTTCAATCCCCAGCATCCCATGTGGCCCCCTGAGCCCACTAGGAATGATCCCTGAACACAAAGCCAGAAGTTAGCCCTGAGCACAGCCGGGTGTGACCTCCCCAAAAAAACAACAACAAAAAAAAAAACTGGCCTCCTGCGTGCAAAAGGTGCTCAGCTCATTAAGCTGTCTCTAACCCCAGTCCTATGGCCTATGGGTAGCAGAGCCAACCCTTTCTGAAGTTCCCTCTTGGGGGCTTAATGGCTGGAGTCTTTATTTATTTATTTATTTATTTATCTATTTATTTATTTATTTATTTATTTATTTATTTATTTGCTTTTTGGGTCACACCAAAAAGCACAGGGGTTACTCCTGGCTCTGCACTGAGGAATTACCTCTGGCGGTGCTCAGGGGACCATATGGGATGCTGGGATTTGAACCCGGGTCGGCCGCGTGCAAGGCAAATGCCCTACCCGCTGTGCTATTGCTCCAGCCCCAATGGTTGGAGTCTTGTGATGGGTGTGGGCCCCACTGATCTCTCCCTGTCTGCTCTGCAGGGAACACCCTATCTTCTTCATGTTCATCCAGATTGCCATCATCTCCATCTTCAAGTCCTACCCGACGGTGGGGGACGTGGCCCTCTACATGGCCTTCTTCCCCGTGTGGAACCACGTCTACAGATGTGAGTACTTCTCCTCGAGCCGTCCGGCCTGCAGGTCTGTCTCAGCTCAGCCCCCCAGCCAGAGCAGCCAGGGACGCAGGGCTTGTTAGGCCTTGGCTCTTCCAGAAACTGCCTCTGCCTCTGGGATGCTCCCAGGTCACAGAGGGAGGAGAATCCAAACCCCCACCATGCCATGAGTGCCCGCTGTGTCCCAAGTGTCCAGGCTTCTATGAGTAACATATGCAGGAGCTCCTTCACCTGCTCACTTGCCTTGCCTGGATGGGAGGCATCCACTGTGTGGATGAGAAAGAGTACGCTAGAACGGTTGTTCGACATCCCCAAACTGGTAAGTGGCTGGGCGGGGACCAGAATCCCGCTCAGGAGTGCCATCCGAGCACTCCCTGCCATGCTGGGAAGAGACGGCATCTGCACAGTCCAGCAGCGCGGCCACTGTGGGCCGAGGAACGGAACCCCGGACGTAAATTCACTACAGGCTCAGAAGCCACACAGGGCTGGTGTGGTGAGAGTCGCGGGGATCTGAGCCATGTCCCAGGGCAATACTCCCAAATCCTATGGACGACAGATGAGCAGCATGGGGCGTCCTGCCACAGAGGGTCTTCCTACCCTGCTCAGAAAACAGTGTCGGGGGACCGGCGGTACTTCTGTGGTACTTTCTGTTGCCCTCACTCGGGCTTTTGCCCCCTGCCCTACGTCCTTTGCCGTGACTGTGAGCTCCCTGGGCCTCAGCACCAGGCTCACTTGCCTTTGTGTGTCTGCACCCGGAGGAACCGTCACCCAAGCAGTGTGGCTTGTTTGTTTTGAAAGTCTCCCTAACAGAACAGTGATGTCTGGGGCCAACACCCCCTGATCCTCCAAAAGTAAAATTGGTAGGGAGCGGCGGGAAGTGTCGGGAGTGAGGAGGAGGGCGGCCTTCAGAGGGTGGAGTCTTTGTTGTTGATCTGGGGCTGCCTGGGTGTCAAGCAGGAAGTAAAAACTGAGCAGCTGCCAACAGGAAACTGACCTGTCAGCAGGGCCTCTGAGGTAGGTCAGCAGCAGGTGGGTGGACAGGCCTGATAGAGGAGGATGCAGCGTCTTCTTGCCTGTGACATCTCCCCGGACAGACAGGACGTCACGTGCTTGGGGACGAGGGGGTTACCATCAGCCTGGGGCCCTTTGGCACAGTGGCTGGTGACAAGCCAGAAGGTCACCAAATGTGGATGCGTCTCAGTGTGTGACAGGCTAGGTCTTAGGGAGAGTCATTATCTTCTTCGCTCTGTGCCACACAGAACGTCCCTTCTTCTGTGACGGCCTCTTGCTCGGTTGCTGAGCAGTCCGAACACTGGCTAAGCCCCAGTCGGCTTCCTGTTACTAACTGCAGGTGTTTCAGGCAAGTCCATTTACCCTTTTGGAGCCGTGTTGTAGTTTGGGTTTTTTTGAAAGTGTTAGACTTTCAGAAAGAATATAAATGCAGGGGCGGGGAGATGGCGGGAAGGCCGGGAGCATGAGGACCCCAGGCACCACCAGGAGCAACTGAAGCACTGAACCAAGAGTAGCCCCATAGCACCTTGGGGTGTGGCTCCCCAAAGCAAAAACATATAGGAAGACATATATATGTATAGCTTGGAGAGCTATATGTAGCACTGCTGTTAGTCTCATCACTAATCAAGAGGCAGGGAGTTTCCTGAATAGTTTCATGATCAAAACTCCTTGCCTGGTGGCCAGAGTCGTTCAGAAACCCTGGAGTAACCCATCTTCAAGACTTGAAAGAAGCTGACTTATGGCCTGTGGAGCCATGGGGCGCAGAAATAAGCGTGAGGCTCCCTGAAATCTGGATACTGTTGCTGCTGTCTGGCTGGAAAAGCTGCTTCTAAGGCTGCAAGCGAGCATTCGGTGCCACCCCTGGTGCCCAGTTGCCGTGGCAGAAAGCACTCATGCTCGGAGTACCTATTTGCAGTTCACAGGGTGAATCATTCTCTCGGGAGCGTCCTCAGTCCCGGTTCTCGGGAGTCCAGCGACTGAAAAGTCTTTTCATGTTCAGACTTTTCATGAGGTTTGAACAGTTTGAATGCCTGCGGCCAGTGCCAACATGCCTACTCATCCATTCACCTTTTTGTCATCCTATATTGCTCCTAGGGGAGGAGAGAGGCACGTGGCCCGGCCCTGAGTGGAGGCCCGGGCTCTGGGCTCTGGTGCTTGGGGCCCGCATGAGTCAGAGCAGCACAGCCGTGGTGGCAGGGGACAGCCTGCTGGTCGGGCCGGAGCAGCCTGCAGCAGGCGGCCTTGCCCGGGCCGAGAGAGATTCATTAGCCCTGGCAGAGAGTGCTGAAAACTGAGTACTGATAAAATACACATCAGTTATAAATACTACAATACAATCTCATATACCCATCAGCTAGTTTTCGAAAGGAAAAGGCCAACCATTGATGTCCCCAAGCCCCCGTGTTGCCTCCCCAGTGGACCTGGGGCGCTTCCGTAGAAGTGTGCCCAGAACTGCGGCACGGAGAGAGGGAAGGGGATTTGCCTCAAATCCCGTGGCAAGGCCAGAGATCAGATGTGCCCCAGGTGAACGTCCGGGGTTGGACTGCCGGGCAGCAGGTGATCGGGTCTCTTTAGGCCCTGGTTGTCTCTGACATCTCTGACACCTCCTGGTGCCTGGAACAAGCTGTCCTGTGCCCGGGGCCCCCGGCTCCATCTGCTCTGGCAGAGAGCGCTAATCCTTGGGCCCGCCAGCCAGCCAGGGTGAGCAGCAGCTCCCTGTTCCGGCAAAGGTCACCACAAACAGAGCCAGCGGCACGCCGTGGCGCTCTCCAGACATGCAGGAATGTGTCTCGGCCACGCTGCGTGTCGTGTCTAGGAGCGCCCGTGGGCTTTTCCCCATCTCTCTGTACTTTGCCACCTTCTTGTCACCCAGACTGAAATCCACAGTGACCAGCGGCGTGGAACAGCCCCTCCACACACACACACACACACACACACACACACACACACACACACACACACACACACACATACCCGAGTGGTCAGGCTCATTTATTTTAGAAATAGGATATATTTCTTTCAGCAAAATGGAGTGGAAGACATAGTGCAGAGGGCAGGACACCTGCTTTGAATGGGGCCAACCTGGATTCATTCCCCGACCCTGTATACAGTCAGACGTGATCCCTGAGCACAGAGCCAGGAGTAAGCTCTAGCACTGCTGGATGTGGCCAAAAAAACAAAAACAAAAAGAACCTCTAAGAAATGTACTATGATGGGGGAGTGGAGAAATTGAGATAGCTTCGTTTTCCTTTCTTGAAGGTATAATATTGTTGTCTGTTGTCTTTTATGGCAATTCTCAAAGCCACCAGGGTGGTGCTCTGGGGACATGCAGTGCCAGGGATCAAACTCAGGACCTTGTGCGTGCCAGGCATATGTGCCAACCCTTTGCTCTATCTTCCCTGGCCCCAAGGGGTTAGTATTGTTTAATAACAGTTGTAGGGGTTGGGAAGTAACTCAACGGTAGAGTACATGTTACACATGTGTAAGGCTCAGGGTGCCACCTCTTTCACCCCATTCCCCCAAATGACAATAGTGTCTGAACATGCATTATATAAAGCCCAAAACCACATTCCTTAGAGGCTGCGGAACAGAGAATTCCAGGACTGGAACAGTCTTGGGCTCTTCGTTCTCTCTGCAGGTAGTGCAGGGATGGCACACAGGCAGCCCCCAGCAGGCCGGCACCCCTCATTATGAAAATCCTGATGGCAAACACCAACAGGAGTAAGAGTAGGCTTGGCAGCTCTCAGGACAAGCCCCTGCCTTCCTGGACTTCCTGTTTCGGTGATAAAGGACCAGCAGCCTCAGGAGGGCTCGGCCCAGGACTCAGCTCTCTGCGAACCCAGCACCTCGGGAGTCCCAGCTAGAAAGAGGGCCTTGCAGGCCCGCATTTCCAAATTGGGGTTTTCATTCACCACTAGCATTTCAAATACTCTCAGATGACACAGTTACCAAATTTCAATTGAGCTGAAGACATTAAGACAGTTACCTCCGAGGCACTCTCTTCTGTTTTTCAGAAAAAGAAAAGGCTTTTTAACAGCCTCCAGCCTCAAAAGGCAAAAAGGCACCTAATGTGTCTCCATAAAGAGTGACCCTTAGACTAAAAGCATTTCAGCGGCACCAGGACTCCAAACTACCTGTCTTCCTCTTCGCCCTGTGACCTGGGCCAGGAAGAGCCGCCCACTCTGTGGGGCCTGCAACTGGATCCAGTGGTTTCCAAGCTTGGCCACAGGGGGGTGTTAGAAAAACCACTGTGACTGCCAGGCCCGCCAGGCTGGGCCGTTCAGGTTTATTATGTGACGGCCCTTTGTGAGGAAGAGCAACTGAGAATGCGAGGGCCCTATCTGTCACACGCGTCCGGGTGGGGCCAGAGAGCTAGTTCGGTGGTCTGGAGCACATGCTTTGTGTCCTGGAGGCGTGGCTTTGTTGTTGTTTTAGTTTTGGGGGACCAGGGAGTACTCCCCACTCTGCTTAGGGATCACTCCTAGCTCTGTACCCAGGGACCATATGTGGTGCCAGGGATTGAACCTGGGTCTGCTGCACACAAGGCAAAAGCACCTTGCCCTGCTGTGCTAGCTCTCCATCCCCAGGGAGCTCTGGGTTTGATGCTGCATAGCACACGACCCTCTGCACACCCTCAGGTGTGACCCATAAACTGAAGAACAGAATCAGAGTAGTGAAGGCTTTATCTTTATCTTCCACTCAGTCTTGCCATGAACCTCTAAAAATGAGCCTATTTTCTAAAGTGTGGGAGAGGGAGGCGGGCAAGGAGGCCAGCTGGATGCCGGGCCGGGTACCCAGGGCTGCGGGCCGCCCTGTGAGCATGCACCCAGGATCTTCCCTCCTGAGTTCAGAGAAGGTGCAGGCAGCCAGCTGAAGGCTGCGGTCTAGACAGGAGTCTGAGCACGCGCCACAGTGGCAGAGGGAAACGCGCATTTGGGAACTGCTGGCTCCTGCAGCCGGCTTGGAGACGCCTCCTCGGAGCAGGCGCTCGAGCCGTCTCAGAGAAGCTTGATGGGGAGCACAGGCGTTTCCACCAAGGTCCCTCTGAGGCCACTCTCTACTGTCCCTTCCCCAGGCTGCCTCCAGAGTCCCCAGGACCTGGGGCCACGCTTTCTTCTGGGGTGATTCACACATTCCCTCTGGAGGTAGAGGAGGTGGTCAGAGGGAGGATGTCTGATTTGGGGATCATCAGAGGAAAGAGTATTTAAGGGGTGCGTGCAGCAGGGGAGCGAGACAGGAAGGGAAGTCCAAGAGGAATCATCTGTTCCTCGAACCCGAGTGCTCTACACTCCAGGGGTTGTGCAGCCACTTCAGGCCTGAAAGCACCTTTGGTCTTCCACCGCCACACCTGCAGATGCAGGCCAAGTGGGATCCCAGCCCTCCCGCAGCTGGGCCCCAGCAGCCCTGGCATCCACAGGCTCCAGTGGGCGAGGGTACTGCCTCGAGTTGCAGCCTACTCTCCCTGGGCTTTCTTGTGTGTGTGGAGTGTGAGGATCTGAGCCAAGGCCTCCAGGCTTTCCCTGCTGCAGGGCCAGAAGCGCAGAGACGCCGCACCAGCCTGACTGTGTCTTTCTTTGCAGTTCTGCGGAACGTCTTTGTCCTCACCTGCATCATTGTCATCTGCTCGCTGCTCTTCCCCGTCCTATGGCACCTCTGGATTTACGCAGGAAGTGCCAACTCGAATTTCTTCTATGCCATCACCCTGACCTTCAACGTGGGACAGGTGAGGGGCCAGGGCAGCTCGGGGCCGGGCTGGGGCCTGCGCACCCGACGGCCTTGGGGGACTTCCTCCTTCCGGTAGCCCACGGTCCCGTGGGAAGGCAAGGAGGAGCACGTGACCCCTGAATCTGGCTGGCACGTATGGAGCCTCCCAGAGGAGGCTTACAGCTGTGACTCATGGGTGTCATGCCTTACCAGCATCACCGAAGGAGCCAGAACTGAGTCTGCTGAGGGGCCCATTTCTGTGGCAGTGGCAGTGGCGGGGAAGGGGCGTCTCAGATTTTGGGGACAGCAGAAGCCAAGGCAGGAGAGAAGGTCCAGGGGGACTCTGGCCTTGCGGATTGAATGCTGTGCTGCTGGAGTCCCAGGAACGGTCACAGAAGGGGACCCGCAAGGACCTCCACCCTTCCTGCACCTTGGGGGCTTGTTCAAAAGGCAGATTTCAGGGGGTCTGGAGCAATAATACACCGGGGACGGCTCTTGCACACGGCTGAGCAGGTATGAACCCCAGCACCCCATATGGTCCCCTGCGCCCACCAGGAGGGATCCCTGAGCAGAGCCTGGAGTAAGCCCTGCACGCCCTGAATTTGGCCCAGAAAGCAAACAAACAGAAAGGCAGGTTTCCTATTAGTGAGTTTTGTTTGGTTGGTTGATTGGGGTTTAGGGGGTCATGCCCTGCAATCGAGGGCTGCTTCTGGTTTGGCACTGGGGGACCTTGCAGAACTGGGATGGAACCAGGGCTCCCACATGCAAGGCAAGTGCTCCAGCCCTTGAACATCTCCCAGTCCTTCTCTTCATACATTTATTTATTCATTCATTTATTTTGCTTTTGGGACCACATCCAGCGATGCTCAGGGGTCTATTCCTGGCTCTACACTCTGGGATCACTCCTGGAGGGGCTCAGGGGACCAAGTGGGATGCCAGGGATCAAACCCGGGTCAGCCAATTGCAAAGCACACTCCCTACCCCCTGTCCTACCTCTCTGGCCCATCTCTTCCTGTATTTTGAATCCTGTATCTGCTGTGACTGTCGCAGTGACGTGGTTTAAAAAACAGGCACGCCAGGTTCCCCGTTCCCATTGCCATAGACGTGAAAGCAGACTCCGGAATCGTCTTCCTCACAGGGTCTCACAGATGGGCCTGAACCATGCCGGAGCTCCTTGTCTTCTGTGACGCATGCCATCAACTCAGCTCCGCCCTCATCCCACAGGGCTCTACCCCTTCCCCTTCTAGTTTTCCTTGGCGCAGAGGGCCAGGAGGGGAAGGAGGCACGCTGCTGCAGCCACGGGGCCAGGGGAGGACCACAGGGAGGCTGTTGCCCTGGCGTTAGCTGCTGGGTAGGGACACGGGGCTTTCTCGTGAATGGCGGGCCTGCTGTTCCTGCCTGGACATTTCTGGACAGTTCAGGTCCAGCCCTGTGGTTTACCTTAGCCTGTGAGCAGCGGGGAGCCAGGTGGGGCCCTGTAGCCTGGGTGGGGTGGGACAAGCTCGAGAGCATCTGCGTGCCCAGGGCCCGTGCGGGCCAGGGGATGGAGTACGGACCTCCCACACGTGAAACCTGCACACTGGGGGGGCTGGAGCAATAGCACAGCGGATAGGGCGTTTGCCTTGCATGCAGCCGACCCGGGTTCGATTCCCAGCATCCCATATGCTCCCCTGAGCACCGTCAGGGGTGGTTCCTGAGTGCAGAGCCAGGAGTAACCTCTGTGCATCTCCAGGTGTGACCCAAAAAGCAAAAACCTGCACACTGGCCCTTTGTGCCACCTCCCCAGCCAAGCTTGCTGTCCTTATAAAGAAATGACAGGGCACTCCAAATGCTGTTCTCCTTCTCGCTGTTTTTCATCCTAAGACCTTCTCTGATTTTGGGAGGGTGGGGGGGTGCTGCCAGGGCTACACAGGTCTCATGCATGTGAGACCCACGCTTACCACCGAGACCCATCCTGGCCCTGAGACCTTGTCTCCCGTGGTCATGAATGGCCCTGGCTAGGTGTTGCAGGGTTTCCTGGACCAGCAGAGCCCCTACCCTGGTCCCGGAGGTAGATTCTGGTTACTTGGCTGCTATCCGGATGAGACTCTCCTGGGCCTCCGTATGCTCCTGAGCGCACATGCCAGTTCTCTGGGATGGATTCCAGGTGGGGCGCAAGAGGCAGGGTCCTGCTGCGTCAGGGGTGTGCACATGGTGCCATGGCAGATGGTACCAGGTTGCCCTCCGGACAGGTCATACCACTGCCCTGCCTCCCCTCGGTGTCCCTGCGTGTTCAGGCATGCGGCACGTCAGTGCCAGGGGCCTCTCAGGCCTGGGCCTCCGGCTCTGGGCCAGACAGCTCTGCCCAGTCAGGTGCTTCCTGGGCCTGCGGCTATGAGCCTTGTGGTTCCGTAGCCAGGAACATCAGATGGGGGCACTTGCTCACCACAGTAGCCACCCACGTCATGCCGGTGTCCTGGACACCGAGTGAGGGACAGGAGCACCCCTCGTTATTTCGGGTCCTGCCCAGACTTCCTGGGCATCACAGGCTGCAAGTACCAGTCCTTGAGAATTGTAGCAAGAGTGACAAACCCCCATTGAGGCTGCCCTGCCCCCTGGCTTTCTTTCTCCTCTGTGCCTTCCCGGCTCTGAGCCAGCTTCTGACTGGCCGCCCCCCAGCTGGCTTCTCAGCCCCCACACTGGCCCGTGAGCTGCATGAAGGTGGGGTCTGCCTCACCCGGGAAGGCAGACCCAGCCCTCCTCGCCCACCCCTGCAGGGTCCCTCACTACAGATCGGGGCTCGGCCCAGAGTAGTCGCTTAGCAAATATTTGTGGACTGAAGCAACCCAAGATAGCCAGTGAGGACATGGCGTGACCAGCGCCAACTGCCAACTGTGCAGCCACTGCTCAAGGAACCAGAGGGAATGGGCCCGGCTTCCTCTTGTGAGTGGCCAGGAGAAGCCTTGGGGACATGGGCACACAGTCTGGGCGGTGGGCTACAGGGGGACTGGACACCCCCTGCAGTAAGGTCAGGGGTCACGGCTCTGTCCCCAGAAGCTACTTGGGCCCGATGTCTGTGGCTGGTGCCACGTTCTGCCCTTCCCACCCCAGGGCCACAGCCAGAGCCCCCTGGGGTGGTCAGCATCAGGGGCTCCTCCCTCTCCTAGCCAGGTGGGGTCTTCTGTGGCCCGTCCTCATTCTCCCCTCCCAGCCCTGCCTCCTGGGAAGCAAGGGAAAAAGAATGTTCCAGAGTGAACTCTCCAGCCCCCCTGGATCCATAGATGTCCAAGTTCCCTGTGGTGGTCAAGCCTATCATGGCTGACCTGTTAGTGACACCAGCAGGTAAACGAGTGCCTTAGGCCTATCATTTTCCCTCGGGCCAGTAAGTATTGTCAGCATGTGGACAGATCATTTACTAATTATAATAATGCCTCAGAGTTAGTAACCAGGAAATGACAATAACAAAACATCTATAGAATGTGTGTGTTTGTGTGTGTATGTGTAAGTATGTAAGAGAGAGAGAGAGAGAGAGAGAGAGAGAGAAGGAGGGAGAGGGAAAGGGAGAGGGAAGGAGGGAGGGTTGAGATAGATCAGTATGTTGAGGTCCCCCTCCACTTCCTAACCATGTGACCAGTGACACTTCTCTAGGTTACAGTTTTCTTGAGAACAGGATAACAACCACCAGGTTTGAGAATGTTGCACTTGTGGGTCCTGTTGTCACCTTACCTTTCATGTTTACATGGGAAATAGTAGTATTGACAGACTCCTGAAATAGCCAGAGCAATTCCTAGGGGAGTGTTCACACAGGAAACCAAGGGATCAGATGCGCTCTCTCTCTCTCTCTCTCTCTCTCTCTCTCTCTCTCTCTCTCTCTCTCTCTCTCTCTCTCTCTCTCTCTCTCTTTCTCTCTGTCTCTTCCCCCTCCTTCCCTCTCCCCCCCTTTTTTTCTCCTCTTTCCCACATTCTCCCTCATTCTCCCTCCTCTCTCCCTCTTTCCCTGTCTTTCTTCCCCCCCCTCTCCCTCCCATTCCTTCTCTCTCTCTCCTTCTACCCACAAATTGCTTTTATTATAGAAAAAAAAGAGGATTGTGCTTAAATTTTGCTCACTTAAAAGAGTAAAACAGATGGGACTGGAATGATAGCACAATGGGTAGGGCGTTTGCCCTGCATGCGGCTAACCCAGATTCGATTCCCAGCATCCCATAACGTTCCCTGAGCACTGCCAGGAGTAATTCCTGAGTGCAGAGCCAGAAGTAACCCCTGTGCATCACCAGGTGTTACCCAAAAAGCGGGAAAAAAAAAAAAGAATAAAGCAGATTTCCCACTGACCCTAATTCAAGGACCCCAGGGCTGGAGAGAGCTCAGTGAGCTGGGCCTGTGCTTTGCATGCGGGAGGCCCAGATTCAACCTCCAGTAGCACAGGGTGTCCCCCGCCCTCCAAGCATTGCTGGGAGCAGCCCCCAAGCACCACCGGATATGGCCAGCCCCCAAAACACAACAGAAAACGGGTGGGAGCAGTAGTACAGCAGGTAAGGCCTTGCACATAGCTAACCCGACTTTAATCCCCGGCATCTCATACGGTCCATCTGGAATGATCCCTGAGGACACATGGGCCTGTCCCTCTGAGGGCCTGACCACGCTTCTGGCTCTTGGGGTTGCTTCCAAGAGGTGCTCAGGGTTCCCAGGACCCCTGCAGTGATTCCCAGCCAATCAGGCTGGCAGTTCGGTGGGGGGTCCTGAGGATGGGGTGCTGATCGGGCTCCGATGTTCTGGGGATCCCCTGGGCCACCCAGCAGTGCCAGGAATCAGACCAGAGTTGGCCACATGTCAGGCCTCAGCGCTGAGTGTCTCCGGCCTCTGCAGAGCTTTTGGCTCGAGGCTGAGGGCGACTGATTCCTAGGTCCACAGCCCGCCTGGCAGGGAGGGAAGGCTGGGAGCCTGGGCACAGGCAGCGGCCTCTGGGCCTGAGGTGCAGCGGGCGTGGCCCTGTCTCTCCCTCTCCTCCCACTCGGTATCTGTTCTCGCCTGGGAGTTGGCAGGTCACCCCACAACTCTGTCCAGCTCTGAAGTTGCCCGTCAGCCTCTCTTGCTCCTGATGGAGACGCCCCCAGCTCCCTGCCCCCCAATATGCTTGAGCGCCAGCACCTGCTTCTCCAGAAAGCTGCAGCTCCGGCCTGGCCTGCTGAAGCCATTTCCTGCACCCCACTTCTAGACACCCAAAATTCATGATCTCTGCTGCCTCGGGGCTCCATCTCAGGGAGCTGTCAGCACACTTGCTCCAAGCCCCCTGCCCTCCCACCGTGCTTAACGAGGGGCACCGTCAGTGCCAGAAACTGGGGTTCAGGCCGCAGGCAGACCAGCCACACAGCCTCCTCCCCTCACTCCCACGTCACCCCAGACAAAATTTTCACCTCTGAGTTTGCTCCCCTCCTGCTGGGGAGTCTCAAGCCCTGCCTGGAATGTTGGGGAGTTCTGCAACATGCAGACGCTCAGGTCTGGGGCCTTTTCTCCCTCCACTGCCCCCTGCCTGAGCCTTTGGCTCTAAGCTGGCGAGTGTTCAGACCCCTTCTTTCTGCTTCTGCTCTGTCCCTGCTCTGCCAGTTGCCCTAGTAACACCGTCTCATGGCCCAAAGGTGGGTGCTGGGCCCCTTCTGGCTGCAGTGAGAGAAACATGGTCGGAGGGACCCCACAGGGGGGCAGTGGCACGGGGTGAAGAGAAACGAACAGCTGCAGAGCGCCAGCATTCTGAGTGCAGACCACAGCTGAGCAGGTGAAGCTGCGCCTGGTGGACCTACAGGAAGTGACCACACCTCGGGGGTTCTGTGGAACCTATGAGATTGGGGAGTCGGGGGAGGCGATGCTGCTGGTGGAATCAGGAGGGACTTGTCCCGCCCAGGGCGGGCATGAGCAGAGGCAGCGAGTGTGTGTGTGCGTGAATGTTTCACGCCCCACACTACACACCGGACTCACAAATGCCAGCCACATGTGGGTCTCACTGGCCTGACCCGGGTGCCTCATCCTCGTGCGTCTTTCCTGATGCAGCTAACGTCTGTCAGTTTTCACTGGTTCATTTTACCAGTTTCTTCTGTTTCCTGCCTCTCAGGAGTTTTTCCAGAAAAGACTTCAAAGGCAAGAAAGCCTTATCTCAGGGATGTTTGATGACTTCGAAGCACTCTTCATATGGTCTGTGACAGCAGGCTTGCCTTCCTGCTTTTTCTCACCGGTGAAAGCAGCACGTAGTTCCTATCCAAAATAGTATCTTCAGGGCTGGAGTGATAGTACAGCAGGTAGGGCATTTGCCTTGTATGCAGTGACCTCGAGTTCAATCCCCGGCATCCCATATGGTCCCCCAAGCACCGCCAGGAGTAATTCCTGAGTGCAGAGTCATCGATGACCCAAAAAGAAGAAAAAATAGTATCTTCTGGACTGGATCAATAGTACAGCAGGTAGAGTGCTTGCCTTGCATGTGTCAGACCCAGGTTTGATCCCTGGCATGCCTATGATCCCCTGAGCCCAACAGAAGTGACCCCTAAACCTTGAGCCAGGAATAAGCCCTGGGCACCACCAGATGTGGTCCCCAAACCTCTATCTGGCTTCTGATCTTCTTCACCAAAGAGTGTTGTTTTCTAGCCATCTTTTATACCACTGTCAGTATGACTTCTAGAATCTCACCATCTCCCATTGCAGTTTCTGTCTCTTGTGAGACTGGACCATTCTTCATGCCCAGGGCATTCCATGGGCACATGGAATGAATGAATTGGCTGAACTGTTTCAGTTTCCAGCAGGGAGGGCTACACCCAGCCGAGCTAGTGGGCCAGGTGATGCCTGGGATCAGACCAGCCCTCGTGCATCCAGGACACGGGTCCCAGCCCTTTGATGGAATCTTTCCTATTTACCCTCCAGTGCCTGAGCAGTTGAGAAGGTATGCGCTCTCCTTTCTTACCTCAGCCTTCACATTTGTTAGAAGCTGTGTTATTTTGTCATCGCTCGCTTTCTTGTTGCACTGTTTCTATAAATCATCCAAAATTACTGATACTTGCACATTTGCAGTGGGCCAGGGGACCACACCAGTCTGTGTTCAGGGTTTACTCCTGGCTCTGCTCAAGGATCACTCCTGGCTGGGCTCAGATACGCCATGGCGTATCTCAGAGACTCAACCTGGGTCAGCCATGGGCAAGGCAAGTTCTTAGTGGCTTTTATTTTATTTTAATTTTTTGTTTTTGGGTGACACCCAGTGATACCCACAGGTTACTTTCAGTAATTATTCCTGGTGGGGCTGGAGTGATAGTACAGTGGGTAGGGTGCTTGCCTTGCATGGGGCCAACCCGGATTCAGATCCCCAGCATCCCATATGGTCCCCTGAGCACTCTTAGGAGTAATTCCTGAGTGCATGAGCCAGGAGTAACCCCTGAGGATTGCTGGTGTGACCCCCACCCCCACCCAAGAAAAAAGGAATTACTCCTGGAGGTGCTCAGGGGACCATATGGGATGCCAGAGATCAAACTCTGGTCAGCCACATGGAGGCAAATACCTGCTCAGGCCCCCAGCAAGCCCCATTTTAAACTTTCTTTGCATCCTTCTTCTTCCAAGGACCATCAGTGATGATCCTAATCAAGCCTGTCCTTAGTCATATAAACCCCTTTTCTTTGTATCAGAAAGCAATCAGAAGCTTGACTAGTTTGTAAATTTTTTTCCTACATTGAAATTCTTAGTAGAGAGGTACTTCATTTTTTGGGTTTTTTTTGGGGGGCGGGGGGAGGCGCAGTTTGGGGGTGTTGGTTTTGGGGCTTTTTTTTTTTTTAACCTAGCTGTGCTCAGAGATTCGGGGATCAAACCAGGGTCCACCACATTCTGGAAGATGCCTGGCCCTGTGCTTCCCAGCCCCCCTGCCTAGGAAATTTGACCCCTGCTTGTCTGGCTTGGCGTGTGCAGCTTGGAGTTGGCTCATTCCTTTTGTTTGAGCTGTGGCACCTGCCCCCAGTCTGCATTGCGTTGGAGCCCAGTCCGCTTAGCCCTCGCAGCCCCTCTGCTCCTCTGAGCACTGCTCCCGGCCCCGCCAGCTCTCTGAGGCCTCAGCAGCGGAGCACTGTGCCCTGGGGGGTGGGGAGGGGCGTGCCTGGTTCCTGGCCATACTTCTGGCTCCTGGTGTGGTTTCGCCCTCTGCAGGGCCTCCCGAGCCCTGATTGCCCACAGGGCTGCACCAGGACCTTCCTGGTGGGCTGCGGTGAACTCCCCCTCCGGCCCTATTTGGTTCTTGACTCCCTCCCCATCCCTGTTTGAGAGGCTGCTCAGGGCAGGGTTTGGGCATTAGAGGTTCAACCTCTGACCTGCTCCCAGTCCTTTGCCACATGTCTCCCACCTCAGCCATGAGCAGACGACAGTCTAAACACCTCTGCGAGCCTGGAAACTTGGGGTGGGTGTCTGCTGAGTGCCCACTGTCCCCACATCCTCCTGTTGGGGCGCTTGGGACGGTGTAAAGTTGCAGGTTCAACGAGGGACCTTGGCAGATACCCGCTCCCTCTGAAAGGGAACACAGGTGGGGTTTGTTTGTTTTTTGGTTTTGGGGGCACAACTGGCTTGGTTGCACATAACCAGGGCTTACTCGGGGCTATGCACTCAGGAATCACTCCTGGCGGGCTCGGGGACCAAATGAGATGTTGGGGGGGATGTTGGGGGTCAAACCAGGGTCGGCTGCATGCAAGGCCAACACTCCCCTCTACTATTGCTCCAGCCCCTGTAGTGGGTTTCTGAGTATTGGCCTGCACAGGAAAAAGACTGAGTGGATCCCACACTGAGGAGGCAGAGCCCCTCAGAGAACCCTGCCCAGTGCACCAGCTGTCACTCAGACCAACAGATGACTCCAGACTCGCTTGTCTGTGCACCAGAGGGCCCAGCACAATGGAATGGGCCGGCATCTCAGAGACCAAAGGCAGAAATAGGAGAACATTCCAGGTGGAGAGAGACGCAGGGCTGCCAGGGAAGAGAAGGGACCAGTGTGGCTGGCGTGGGAGGTGGGGGAGTTGGCAGCGGTGTGTGCGGGCGAGGGCAGGCGTTCCCTGTCTGGGGGGCCCAGCAAGAGCCCCAGATGCACCAGGAAGAATGAAAGCTGGAAAGTAACAGGACGGAATCTACTTTGAAAAGCTTTTAGGGAGAGGGGAGTGGGACGGGAGTGGAAGGCGGGGCGGACCTGGCCACTGTCAGAGTGGAGGTCAGGCTGAGTGACCTGGAGGAGGCGAGCAGGGGGGCTGAGCGCCCAGAGGGAAGATTGGGGAACCCAGGTTGGCACTGTACTCCTGGAGTGAGAAGTGGGTCGGAGAGCGGAGTGAGGGGAGGGCACCCTAACAGTGGGCACCTAGAGGGGAGGGGCTGGAATGGGGCGGGGGCTAGGGAGAGGAAGGTGCAGTAGAAGCAGTTGCTGAAGTGCCAGCAAGACTTTCTGGGGCTACAGTAGATCCAAATGTAGGGTTCCCTGGACAGAGGCTCCCCCACACCTGCCTCACTCGTCAGGGGTCCGAGGTTAGGAGGAGGTGCCTGAGTCCTCTAACTTCCATCCTCCCCTCCCCTGCAGATCCTGCTCATCTCTGACTACTTCTACGCGTTCCTGCGGCGGGAGTACTACCTCACTCATGGCCTCCACCTGACGGCCAAGGACGGCACCGAGGCCATGCTTGTGCTCAAGTAGGCCCCGAGGCCTAGGCTTGCACAGACTTTAGGGCGCCGCACCCTCGGGCCAGAGTTGCCAGCAGGCAAGTCCTGGGACAGATGAAGTTCAAGTCCAGGTTCCTGAGTTTCTGGCACCAGAGGGAAGCCATGCCTGGCAGCAAGGCCTGTGGGGGCACCAGGACCCCCGTTTCAGCCGCCCGTGCGACCCCGCACACTAAGCAAGAAGGCAGGAAGCAGGGCCCGTGAGGCTGTGGCCACTCAATAAATGTTTTTGTTATGAACAAGTCTCCCCTGCATTCGTACCGGACTCCAGGAAGGGGTCAGGGCTCTGGGCCCTAGTCCCACCTGGGCCCTCTGCACAGGTGTGCATTCCAGAAGGAGTCTGGAGCCCCACCGAACCCACGTCTTGCCCCAAGAATGGGACGGAGCAACCCCTCCACACCCTTCCCTGATTCCAAGCAGCTGGAGGCAGAGGGCCAGGCAGGCCTGAGCGGTCTTTATTCTGCGGAGGGCCAGAGACCCAGATCCATACAGCATGTCAGGATGGGAGAGTCGGGGGCCAGTCCTGGGGGAAGAGGGGTGGGGGAGTCCAGGCAGGGGTAGCGCCTCAGGTGGGGGAGGGCAGGTGGGTAGACAGGCAGGGGCCTAAAATTAAAAAAAAAAAAAAAAAACACGCAGAGCGGGGGTGCTGGGGACTGTTCCCCATCCCATCCCAGCCAGCACTCAGGAGAAAGCCTAACAGGGAGACTGGTCCAGGAGCCACCCAGAGGCCAGTAGGCCTGATGGGGGTCCCCTGGCCCTGGGGATGGCATTTCTGCCCAGCCCGCCAGGGGCACAGGCAGCTCAGTTCAGGAGCCAGGATTCCCCTGGGTAGTGCCTGACAGGGCCCCCCACTCCCAGGCCACTCCCCCAACCCCCCCAACTGCTGGCTCAGAAACCGAAGGTTTCCTGGGAGGCGTAGACCATGTAGAGGAAGCCGTCGTCGTCCTTCTCCTGCTCGTAGATGTCGGCGATGGGCGTGGACACGCTCACCATGCTGTGCTGGTTGACCAGCAGGAAGAAGGCCTGCGTGGGGTTCAACTGCAGGCGGCGCCTGCGGGGGGGCAGAGATGCCCAGTGACCCCGGGAGCCTCCATGCAGCCCACCCATATGACCTGGCTGGAGGCTTTCCCGACCCGACGCTGACCCCGGCCCTGACCTTGACCTCTCCCCACCTCCCGCCCCAGAGCTGGAACCCAGGCGAGTCACCCGAGTCCCGAGTCCCGCACTTCTCGGGACGACTCAGCCCCCTGCCCCACCCCCGCCTGCCCCAGCCCCCCTCTGGTGCTGCTGCCCCCCGCGCACCGGATGATCTTGACCAACTCGCTCATGTTGACATGGTCTGGGACCAGAAACTTGGTCTTGTCCAGGACGGGCAGCTGCTTCTCCCCCTTGTAGCGTTCGATGATCACCTGAGGGCGGGCGGGTGAGGTGGGAGCCGTGAGGCCGGGGCGGGGCGGGGGGCAGGGGCGGGGGTGGACGGGGCGGCCGGACTCACCGGGATCTTGCTGGGGTGCTGGTCGCGGATCTGCTGCACCTCCTTACAGCGGTCGGCTGCGGACAGCGGGCGGTCAGCGCGGCGGGGCCCAGGTCCTCCCTACGCTTCCGCCCCGCCCGGCCCCAAGGGGGCGGCTCCCGCCCCGCCCCGCGCCCGCCCGCCCCCCCCCCCCGGCCCGCACCCCTCCTCCCCCCCCTCCCGTAGCCCTCAGGCCCGGGACCCCGGGCCCGATCGCGTCGCGAGCTTCAGGCCCAGGCCGAAGCCTGTCCCCGAACCTGGGGTCCGACGGGGCCTGACGTCACGGGCCTGACATCACCTGCGGCCGCCGGGGCGGTGGGTTGGGGACCCCCCCGCCGCACTCCGTGCCCCCACCCTCGTGCTGGCAGCCCGCCCGGCGCCGGGCCTTACCGAAGCTCCGCCGCTGCTTGAAAGGCCGGTCCGAGGGCATCGCGCGGGCCCGGCGGGGCGCGCAGGCCGGGGGCAGGGGCGCGGCGCTGTGGCTGGGCTCGGGGGCTCCGGGGGCTCGGCGCTGACGCTCAAGGGCTCCGGGACTCACGCTGAGCCCGGCGGCGGCGGCGCGGGGAGGTAACTCGCCCGGGTGACGTCAGGTCACAACATTCCTTAAAGGGGAGGCCGGCGCGCCGCTCCCATTGGGCCGACGCAAAACCCGCCCGCCCGGACCCGTGACGTCACGGCGCCGCGAGCCGGATTCGCGACCTCCGCGTCTCGGGCGGCGGGGGGCGGGGGCGCGTCACAGGCCCGTGACGTCATGCCTGCGCGCCCCTAGCCCGAGGTTGGCGAACTGGTTGGAAAACTGGCGGGGAGCAGGTTTGCGGCTGCAGACACTGCGGAGCTCGGGCCCTGGGCAGCTCCGCGCAGCTCTTCCCGTCGTCAGTAAGTCACCCGCCCGCGCAGCCTGACCCTTGGCAGGGACTGTCCTGTGCCCTGGGCCCATGCCATGGACCTCGGTTTCCCAAACGGTCTCGGTTTCTCGAGCTCATGGTCAGAGAAAGAGGAGAGGTGGAAAACCTGGAGGAGAGAGATGCTGGAAAAGAACCCAGGCTTGCTTGAACTGCAAATTAGCACTATTGAAAGTCAGCTCCAAGGACGGGGTGAGAAGACAGATTAGATGCAGCAAAAGAGAAAATCGTTCAACTGGAGGATACATCAGAAGCAGCTAATTACAGAAGCAGGTGACGGCAAATATCTAGAAAGACGGTGTCTAGAAAAAGCGAGAACTGTCAATCCCAGGAGAGACTGGAGGGGCCGGACGAGACAGCGGGTAGGGCGACTGCCTTGCACGCTGAGCCCCGGGTTTCATTCCCAGAGCCATACATGGTCTCCCGAGCCCGCCAGATTGTGCCCCGTCCCCCAAACCCCTCCCCCCGCCCCAAATAAAGAGAACCAGGAGAGAAAGAAAGTGGGGGAGGAGATTCCTGGAGAGCTTCCAAAACTGAGTAAAGACCACAGATCACTATCCTCATAAAATTTAGAGCAGGATAAAGATGAAATCTGGGCCAGAGCTATAGTACAGCAGGTAGGACATTAGCCTTGCATGTGACCGACCCGGATTTGATCTCCAGCATCCCATAAGGAGTACTGTGAGGAGTAATTCCTGAGCACAGAGCCAGGAGTAACCTCTGAACATCACAAGTGTGGGCCCTCCCCCCAAAAAAAAGAAATAAAATAAAATCTACAGCTAAGCACTTGGTTAAGGTGTTTGCCTTACATGTGCCCACTCGGTTCTATATGGCACTGCAGTGATTCCCCAAGCACCACCAGAAGTGATCCCTGCAGGCTGCCACATGTGACCTCCAAAATAAACAAATAAAAACTAAGAAAGGGTGTGTTTTGTGTTGTGCAGGAGTTTGAACCCAGGGCCTCACACGTGTGGCAGGCAGGCACTAAACCACATCCCCAGCCCTAAGAGAATAAACTGGATTATTTAAATAGCAGATAAGCTGGTAAACATGTGAGTATATCTAAACAAGCACTTAATTGCAACACAATGGTGATGACTCATTTGTGGAATACAAAACAAGGAACAAGGGAAGCAATAACACAGGAGACAGTGGGCTATTGGAGGGGAGGAAGGAGGCTAAAGCATGTCCAGCTTTGTCAGGTCAGGAGACACACTCAAGAGTAGAAATAGCTCTGCATTTATTAGGCCCCGGGCTCAATCCTCACACACCCCCTGAGGGTCTAAACCAAGAGTAGAAATAGTTTAGCTGCCAATGCAAATATATATATGCATATATATGAATAAGGTATTAAAATAGAAGACATGTAACTACCTCATGGTGAGTCATTACAAAAATTTAAAAAATTAAATAAATAAAAAATAAGGGGCTGGAGCAATAGCACAGCAGGTAGGGTGTTTGCCTTGCACGCGGCCGACCCAGGTTCGATTCCCAGCATCCCATATGGTCCCCTGAGCACCGTCAGGGGTGGTTCCTGAGTGCAGAGCCAGGAGTAACCTCTGTGCATCTCCAGGTGTGACCCAAAAAGCAAAAATAAATAAATAAAATAGAAGGCAGAAAAAGAGAACACTGAAGCAAAAGAAAAAAGGTGATGTATAAACAATGCAAAACCAGAAGTAGATAATTCACCTCTTAAACAGAGATGATCACACTAGGCAAGAAAAAAAAATGCTGTTTACAAGAGGACATTTGAAATCTAAGGGCACCTGATTTTAAGTGTTCTAAACAAAAGAACAGCAACAGTATGTATAGGAGACATAAGTTATTCTGAATAAAGAGTATCCCTACAAAATAATGAAAACAATTTTCTAGGAAATAAAACAATTCTGAATTTCTGGGTTAGAAGGTTTGAGGAGGAGCGGTGAAAGATAATACAACTGAGAAGCACTTACCATGCATGCAACCCCCCTACCACCACCCCGTTCCAGACCCAGCACTAAACCCCGCCAGGCCTGATCCCTGAGCCCAGAGCCAGGAGTAAACCCTGAGCACCACATGTTGTGGCCCAGAAACTAAATCCTAAACCAGAGAACAAAACAGATCCCCTTGAAACAGCCATGGGCTTAGGAACGCAGGGATAAAGGGCTAGCAGGGCCCTTCAGATGGGCAGAAGGCGAAGACCAGCTTCTCAGGCATGTAGATTGTTTGTTTGTTTGTTTGTTTTTTGCTTTATGAGTCACACCCTGTGATGCTCAGGGGTTACTCCTGGCTCAGCACTCAGGATTTACTCCTGGTGGGGCTGGAGTGATAGCACAGCGGGTAGGGCATTTGCCCTGCAGGCAGCCGACCCAGTTCATTCCCAGCATTCCATATGGTCCCCTGAGCACCGCCAGGAGTAATTGCTGAATGCAGAGCCAGGAGTAACCCCTGAGCATCGCTGGGTGTAACCCAAAAAGAAAAAAATTGTAAGGAATTACTCCTGGCTGTGCTTGGGGGGTGCGGGCAGAGGGTGGGCATATAGGATGCTGGGAATCAAATATGGTGCAGCCATGTGCAAGGCAAATGCCCTACCTGCTGTGTTATAGCTCCAGCTCCCAGGCCTGTAGATTCTGACAACTCCTCAGCAATATCTCTGTGTAGAGGCAGCCTTAGATGACCCAAATGACCAAGACTGAGTCCTAAAAAAAGTTATTATTTTTTTTTAACAAAATGTTATTCTTGAAAAAAAAAAAGTTATCTCTAAGCCAACAGCTTAATGGCTCCAGGTTGAAATACAATGATCTTCACATACTTCTCTCTCAGGAAACTTTTTTGAATCATTTTTAGTGGATTATTCATTGCAAGCAATATAAAATAAATTATTTAGGTCCTGCTTTGAAAGCAGGCTTTGGGGGTCGGGGTGGAAAAATTCAAAATAGGGTGGTGAAAAGGCATAATGGTGGTGGGGATTGGTGTTGGAATTTTGACTATAATAAATTATTGTGAGCAACTTTATAAAAATGAAATTTTTTAATTTAATGAGATAAAATATAAAAAGGAAAAATGATATTGGGGGAGCAGAGCAATAGTACAGCGGGTAGAGTGCCTGTCTTGCACGTGGCAGTCCTGGGTTCGATTCCCAGCATCCCACATGGTTCCCTGAGCACGGCCAGGAGTAATTCCTGAGTGCAGAGCCAGGAGTAAGCCATCAGCTTCCCTGGGTGTGGTTCAAAAACAAACAAGATGTTGCCAGCTTTGGCTGGAGTGAAGCACAGCGGGTAGGTGGGTAGGTAGGTCGTTTGCCTTGCACGCGGCCGACCCAGGTTCGATTCCCAGCATCCCATATGGTCCCCTGAGCACAGCCAGGGGTAATTCCTGAGTGCAGAGCCAGGAGTAATCCCTGTGCATCGCTGGGTGTGACCCAAAAAGCAAAAAAAAAAAAAAAAGCTGTTGCCAGCTCTGGATATGGTGGCCATGTGTGCTGGTGGGCATAGCTCACCTGGCACAGGTGATCTGAGCCAAGTGCAGCCCAAACTGGGTCTCCCGTGATCATGGTGGCCATGCCTCCTCTGTCAGACTAGCCCCTTGGCTGGGCCTAGTGGGTGGGGTGGACTCCCTCTCATCCCAGAGTCCTTGTTCCCTCATCCTTCCTCCTGACTAGGCGCAGGCCTGATACTTCCTCCTCCAGCAGCCTAGCCTCTCTGCTTGCTTCCTCTCCCCGGACCCCCAGCACCCACCCTCTCCCACAAACCAAAGGTCAGACGGAGCCCAGTCTGCCTGCTGAATGGCCTGCCCTTCCCCTCTGCCATCTGACGCTGCTCTTTCCCCAGCACCAAGCAGTGAATCGTGCCCAAGGCCTTGACGTGCCACATGCAAAGGTGCTCGGGAACCTGACCCCTCACTGGGCCTCGATTGCCAGACTGGGACCATCGTGTCGCACTGGCCTGCTGGCTTGGGCCTAGCTGGCTCCAGTCCAGACAAGTTCCACTGATCAGAGCATCCTGTGCACAGTGGCATCAGGTTCCTTAGTTCCTGCACCCCCACCCCCACCCCATTCAGAGCAAGCAGCAAAGCCTCGGGGACCTGGGTCCTGCTATTGTCCTGTCTCCATCCACCACCAATTCCTTGGCTCCAGCCACACTCACCCCCTCACTATTCCTAGAGCCTGGACACGCTTGGGCCCCAGGACCTATCTGAACTTCCTGTTCTTTTTTGCTGGAACATTCTTCCCTGATAACTGTGTGGCCCATACACTCCTCTCCACCATGTCCTCTGGGATCCTGCCCACACATTCCCACTCAGTACTGCACCCCCGCCTGTGGCTTCCTAGTCTCCTGACGAGTACCTTGCTATTTTGTTGCCTGAGCTGCTGTTTTCCTGTTAGTGTGCTGCTAAGAATTTTCTTGTGAAGAATTTCAGCAGGCGAGAGGGGGGCGGGGAGTGGGGGTGATGGTGGAGTCATAGTACAGGTAGGGTGTTTGCCTTGCATGCAGCCAACCCAGGTTCGATCCCTGGCATCCATATGGTCCCCCAAGCACTGCCAGGAGTAATTCCTCAGTGCAGAGCCAGGTGTAATCTCTGAGCACTGCCGGGTGTGACCCAAAAAGCAAAAAAAAAGATGAATAAAAGAATTTCATCGGGGCGGGATGGTGGGGGGACTGGAGAGATAGTGGAGCAGGGAGGGCACTTGCTTCACACATGGCCAACCCAGTTTCAATCCCTGGCATCCCATATGGTCCCCCAAGTACCAGCAGGAGTGAATCCTGAGCACAGAGGCAGGAGTGAACCCTGAGCATACGGGGGGGGGGTGGCCCCCAAACCAAAAAACAACAAAAAATAAAACCAAAAATTCAGCACATAGAAAACTGACAATTATTGTTCAGTGACTGTCCGCCTACCCAAGTTATAATCCACACTTACCACTTGCTCCATTTGTGTTTCCATTCTCCTCCATTCTTGGGTTTTTTTTTTTGGTGGGGGGTGGTTTGTGGAATCCAGGGCTCAGACCCCTGTGCTTTACCAGAGCTACAATCCCCCAACCCCCATCTTTCTTATCTCTTGGATGCATTTCAGAGCATGTTGCAATCCGGCACCCACTTTTGATAAAACCACTCAACAAACCTGTTGAAGAGGGAACATAGCCCGGCTTAATACCACATGGCCAAGCCCATAGCTAATCTGGTGGCAAATGAGGAATGAGACAAGGATGTCCACTCTTGCCACTTCAGCTCAGCATTTTGGAAGCCCAACCTATATCAATCAGACAAGAACAAAATAAAACAATCCAAACTGAAAATGCACTGAAACTCTGCATTTACAGGGGACATTCAGGTGACCACCAGACTACACAATGATGTGACTTAGTTTGTGATAGTGTAAAGCTATTAACATTGGGCAGAAAACATACATTCCATGTTTATTTTTACTTATTTAATTTCTTTTAAGTTTTGGGGCCATACCCAGTAGTGGCTGAGAATCCAACCTGGGCCTCCTGCATATAAAGCATGTGCTCCAACCCTTCGAGACATTGCCTTTGCCCTGAATTCTTATTTTTTCCCATCTAGCAATATGCAGTGCGATCCTCTGTCACACAGTGCCTAGCCTCGCTCCCTGTCTGCCCTTGGTCAGGGGAAGCTAGTAAGACTCTCAGTGCTCTGTTTAACTTGTTCTTGATATCTGATGGGGTTCTCAGACATAAGCTAAAGGTCAGTCAATGAGCAAATGCAGTCAAGTTGCAGGATACAAATCAATGCACAAAGATCTCTTGCATATCTACTCAAAGTGAACTCAGTGAACTCAGGAAAAATTAGGTTAACAATTCCATTGACAATTGCATCTGAAAGAATAAAACAGGAATTAACTGAGCAAAGGTGGAAGATTTGCATGCAGAAAACAGATATTGATAAAAGATATTGATAAAAGAAATTTAAAAAGACAAGTGGAAAGATAATCCATATAAAGATATTCCATGTTCGTGAATTTAAATAATATTGTATTAAATAAATTTGTATTACCCAAGGCAGTCTGTGGATTCATTATAATTCCTATTAAAACTCCAGGAAACTAGTGAGGTTGTATAGAGGTTGAAGCACTTGCCTTGCATGTGGCCAACTCATTTCATCCCTTGGAACCTCATGGTCTTTTGACCAATGCCAGGACTAATCCCCAAGTTCAGAACTGGGAGTAATTTCCAAGCACCACCAGGTGGCCCCCTCAATCCCCAAAACAACTAAAATCCCATTTATCACAGAGCTAGAACAGCCCTAAAAATTTTGCAAGGAGATAGATAGTACAGCAGGTAGAGTTCTTGCCTTGCACATGGCTAACCTGGGTTTGATTCTCAGCACCCGCTATGGTTTCCTGAGCCTACCAGGAATGATCCCTGAATGCAGAGCCAGAAGTAAGCCCTGAGGACCACCAGGTATGGCCAAAATACACACACACACACACACACACACACACAGAGGTACATGCAGCATACATACACACACACACACAGAGGTGCATGCAGCATACATACACACACACACACACGTGCATGCAGCATACACATCAAAAAAACTAAGAGGAATTTTGAGAAGAAAAAAGGTTAAGACTTTACAGTTTTGTTTTTTCTTTGAGGGGCGGGGTGGAGTGTTGGGTTTTTTGTTTTTGAGCCAAACTTGCCAGTGGTTTGGAGCTAGCCCTGGCTCAGTGAGGGGATCACCCCAGGCTGCCTCAATGCAAAACATGCTCTCAGGCTCTTGGACCAGCTCTTTGGATCACATCTTCTGTTGTAACCCAAACAACATGATCTAAAAACAAATAAAAACAGGGGCTGGAGAGAGAGCACAGAGGCTAAGGAGTTTGTTTGCCTTGACCAGCTGACCTGGGTTTGATCCCCAGCATCCCCCTGGGGGATGGGGGAAAGTCATTAACAAAACAAAAACAAACAAACACACACAGATCAACAAAAAAACAAACAGAAAGTCTAGAAATGGCCCCGAGAGAGGCAAAGGGCTGGGGCATGTACTGTACAGGCAGGAGCCCAGCTTTGATCCTCAGCACCTGCTGGGTCTCCTGGGGGGGGGGGTCACCATCCCAAAAAGAAAATTTCAGGCATACATATATAGCCAGTTCAGTTATGATAAAATGCCTAAAATGATCATATTTGCTAGAGGGTTAATATAAATATACATACATATATACACATATATATGTATATATACCCTTGTACAATTCAGGGATGGAGCAATAGTGGATAGGGTGTTTGCCTTGCACGTGGGCCTACCTGGGTTTGATTCCTGGCATCACATATGGTCCATCGAGCCTGCCAGGAGTTATCCATGAGCAAAGAAAGAAAGGAAGGAAAAGGTTATATAGTCAAAGGTGCCTGAGTCATTGGCATGTGAGATCAATATACCTGCATGTTAGTCTTAAATCCTGATAGAAATGACATGCAATTATGCTGCCATTCTTGACTATCAGGACCTGACTGTTGTGTGGACACTAATGTTGAAAATTTCTGCTTGGCAATGGCAGAAGTTAAATCTCCTATAGTCTATAGGGGGATTATGTAACGTAAAAGAAATAGAATTTAGGACCTCAAGGAATAAATGCTTATTTACCTCTTTATTGAAAAAAAAAGGAAGGAAGGAAAAAAGGAAGGGAAGAAGGGAAGGAAGGAGGAAGGGAGGGAGAGAGGGAAAGAGAAAGAGAGAGAGAAGAAAGAGAAAGAAAGGAAGGAAGAAGAAAGAAAGAAAGAAAGAAAGAAAGAAAGAAAGAAAGAAAGAAAGAAAGAAAGAAAGAAAGAAAGAAAGAAAGAAAGAAAGAAAGAAAGAAAGAAAGAAAGAAAGAAAGGAAGGAAGAAAGGAAGAAGGAGAGAAGAGAGAAGAAAGAAAGAAAGAAAGAAAGAAAGAAAGAAAGAAAGAAAGAAAGAAAGAAAGAAAGAAAGAAAGAAAGAAAGAAAGAAGAGAGAGAGAGAGAGAGAGAGAAGAGAGAGAGAGAGAGAGAGAGAGAGAAAGAGAGAAAGAGAGAGAGAGAGAGAGAGAGAGAAAGAGAGAAAGAGAGAAAGAGAGAAAGAGAGAAAGAGAGAAAGAAAGAAAGAAAGAAAGAAAGAAAGAAAGAAAGAAAGAAAGAAAGAAAGAAAGAAAGAAAGAAAGAAAGAAAGAAAGAAAGAAAGAAAAGAAAGAAAGAAAGAAAGAAAGAAAGAAAGAAAGAAAGAAAGAAAGAAAGAAAGAAAGAAAAGAAAGAAAGAAAGAAGTCAGAGAGCAACAGGCAGGCGCTTGCCTTGACGGAGGCCAATCTGGGTTCGATCTCCAGCAACCCCTCCGCCCCTAGCCCCACCAGGACTGATCCCTGCCACAAAGCCAGGAGTGACCCCTGAGCACTGCTGGGTGTGGCCCAAAACAAACAAACAGAACATGAACTTGTACAACACAATAGCTAAAAAAAAAAAATGGATGGGTGGGCCGAGGGCCTGCCAAGATGTTCCCAAGGGAGCCATCCAGGTTGGGACAGGAACCAGGAACCAGGACATCAGCACCAACCATCGGAGCCAGGCCGGCCCCTCCCCGGGAAGCAGCTCACAGGGCCCGAGCCAAGCAGCGGCAACAGCTGCTGGGGCAGGAAGGAGCCTTGGAGCAGGGGGAAGGCCACTACAGCCCTCGGGAGTGAACGTGGGGGCACAGACCGACTCCCCGTGGGCTAACAGAGCCCTCCACAACGGGAACCGAGCCTGGCCGTCAGTCCGTGGGAAGCGTGTCACGGCGCAGGGCCGGGACAATGGTGGAGGAAGCGGAAGCTCTGGCGCAGGGTGTGGCCCTGGGATGTGACCGTTACCAGGATTGTAAATCACAAGGCCTAAAATTTAAAGACAATGTAACGAGAACTGGGGCGAGGTGAGGGTTGTGCTGACTGTGCTGGAGAAAGCCCAGGTTTACCCGCGGCCTTCAAACTGAATACAGCAGCCAGTCATAATAAATTTAAGATTTGTGGGCTGGGGACAGAGTACCGCCGGCATGCAGCTCACCCGGGGTGATCCCCTGAGCCCCAGGAAGAATGCTCTCTGAACGCTGCTAGATGTGACTCCCACAGAAATTTAAAAAAAAAAAAAACTGAGCTCAGAGTTTCAGAAAACAGACAGGTGAGGGTTGGATCAAATGGTCGAAAGACACTAGCTTCTAGAAAACTAATCCTGGGGTTGTGAGGCCCAGTGATTATGGTTACTGCTATCTTGGCTATCAGGGCTGGGGAGGTGCTTCTGGGATTAAGGGGCTGCCTTGAGTGCCACCAAGGTGGTTTGAGCCACTACACTACAGATGGTCTAAGAATGCTCAGGAGTGATCCCTGAGCACAGCCAGGAGGAAGCCCTGAACACCGCTGGGTGTTGCCCCAAAACAAACAAACAAAAAATGCCTCCACTTAAAACTCGGCTCAAAAAACATAGATCTGGGGGGCTGGAGCTATAGCCCAGCGGGTAGGGCGTTTGCCTTGAATCGACCTGGGTTCAATTCCCAGCATCCCATATGGTCCCCTGAGCACCGCCAGGGGTAATTCCTGAGTGCAGAGCCAGGAGTGACCCCTGTTTATTGCCGGGTGTGACCCAAAAAAATCAAAAACAAAACAAAAAAAAGCATAGATCTGGGGCTGGGGAGATAGTATAGTGAGTAAGATGTCTGCCTTGCCCGTGGCTGACTTGGGTTTCATCTCTGGCACCCGATCTGGTTCCTCAGGCACCACCAGCGGTGATCCCAGAGCACAGAACCAGGAGTAAAGCCCTGAGCAGCACCGTGTGTGGCCTAAAATCGAAACAAGCCCCTATGAATCTGCGCTGTGGAGCCTGCTGATCCTTTTCTCTCCCGAGTGTACAGACAGGGAGTAACTATATTACATGTCTGAAACATGTCAGTCCATCTCAATTGTTGTTATTTTTTTTCTTTTTGGGTCACACCCGGCAATGCACAGGGGTCATTCCTGGCTCATGCACTCAGGAATTACTCCTGGAGGTGCTCAGGGGACCATATGGGATGCTGGGATTTGAACCCGGCTCGGCCATGTGTAAGGCAAACGCCCTACCCGCTGTGCTATCGCTCCAGCCCCCATCTCAATTGTTTTAAGAAAAACATTGAATTTAAAAAACCGGGTAGGGGCTGGAGTGATAGCCCAGTGGGTAGGGCGTTTGCCTTGCACGCGGCCGACCCAGGTTCGATTCCCAGCATCCCATATGGTCCCCTGAGCACCTCCAGGAGTAATTCCCGAGTGCATGAGCCAGGAGTAACCCCTGTGCAATGCCGGGTGTGACCCCAAAAGCAAAAATAAAATAAAATAAAAATAATAAAAAACCAGGGTAGGAAGAATCCTGGCTGGCGGGCGCCATGACACCGGAGAATGCTCTGGGCCCCAAACCGAGCCGATATCACTGGGGTGCTATCACCCAGATGGAGCAGGTACAGTCTCCTGCCTTCTCCAAATGGGATCCCAGCAACCATGAGCTTCTACAAGCATGGCTCCGCCATGTGGGGACCAGGACTATTTCACGGAACCGCATGGGGGCACTGGAACCGGGCAGATCCAGCTTGCCCATGACCCTGGAAGTCACACCCTCAACCCGTCCCCAGCGCCATCTGGACGCTCTGAGCAGTGAAGAATCCTGGCCAGCGGGCGCCCGCAACACCAGAGAATGTTCTGGGCCCCAAACTGAGCCGGTATCACCAGGGTGCCCCAGATGGAGCAAAGTGAGCAATGGAAAATAGATGATGGAAAATAGATGATCTAGCATCTGCCCCTAGAAGGCAGGCTTGAGTGGTGGATGCAATACAATGAGCGATCACTGTATTGCTGAAGATCAACCATGCGGCTTTGGGCAGAAATGTGTCTGTAATAGTCATTAGGTTTCTGAGGCCGGACCACCCCAGGTGGGAATGGATTTAGTGCCTTGGCCTGTTTCCCCTGATGTTTCAGTCGCCGCTGCCATCTTCCAGAGGCCTAGGGACAGCCAGGCAGGGGTCCACGGTCACGAGAAACATGACCCTGAGCACTGCCAGGGGTGATTCCTGAGTACATGAGCCAGGAGTAACCCCTGTGCATCACCGGGTGTGACCAAAAAAAGAAAAAAAGAAAGAGTAATTTGAAGACATCAGTTCACTTTATGCCTAAATTATTCATATTGAAATTATCTTTTTCTTTGGGAAGGAGAATGAAGTGTCTGCAAAAATGGATTTTAAGTGCCGGTTTGCTGGGTGTACTTTTTTTTTTTCTTTTTGGGTCACACCTGGCTCTGCACTCAGGAATCACTCCTGGCGGTGCTCAGGGGACCATATGGGACGGTGGGAATGGAACCCGGGTCGCAGCGTGCAAGGCAAACGCCCTACCCGCTGTGCTATTGCTCCAGTCCCGCTGGGTTTACATGTCTATACAGCTTTGCAGCCCCACTCCTGTTAGACGCGGCAGCCGCACCTCAGTAAGCTTGGGACCCCTCCAAGCCTTCATCCTGGGCTGGAGAGATAGGATGGGGTTCCCGGTGCTCGCCTTGCACATAGCTGTCTCCCGTCTGATCCCAGCACTGGCCCCGCTTATGGTCCCCCCGAGCACCTGCAGGAGTATCCCCTGAACAGCCTCACCACAACCCCCAACCCCTGCCCTATTTGCAGCCCCCGTTTTCCCTCTGTCTCTACGTCACCCCTTTCTCCAATCCCTGTGCCTTTACTGACCCCCATCATCCAGAGCTGGCCCAAGCTTTAAGGGGCTCCCCTGTATCTTGTCACCACTCTACTGCCCCCAGATATACCAGCCCCATGCGCCCCCTCCCCTGCCTCTGTCCTCACCATGACCCGGCTTCGAGGAGCTTCTGTCCCCACCATCCCATCTCTGCTGCGGCCATACCCTTTCACAGCCCAGGCGGGGCCACTGACCTCCACCCTCCGCCTGCCCTGGCTCCTCTCACAAGCTCGTCACCCGGCTGTCACCCTTTCTCTCCCCTGAATGAGTCAAGTCCCTGCGGGGCTAAGCCTGGAGCTTCCGGCATGCTGTGCTCTGGGCTGGGAACCGAGGGAACCGAGGTGCACCCCCTCTCCCCAGCACACCAGCGCTTTCCAAAAGGGGGAACCCCCCCACACAGCCCCCCTGGAGCACGCCACCAAACCACCCTTAGTCCCTCACCCTTATCCTGTCTCCGCCCACCCACTGTTCTGCTCTTCCAAGTATCTCCCAGCAGAGCCTGCAAAGTTCTGGCAACGCCCACCCTCTCCTCCTGCCACCCACCCTCTCCCTCCCCACTGTCGCCACCCTGTTCTAGAAATTCCTTCTGCTCAGCTTTGATGGTGGACACTGCAGCCACACCCAGCAATATCCGGCACCCTATGTGGTCCCTCAAGCACCGCCAGGAGTGATCCCTGAGCACAGAACCAGGAGTAAAGCTCCGAGTAAAGTCCTCCCTGCGCCCTTCCCCGAAGCACCCAGCCAGAAGATATCCCCCAGGTCCCTCAGGCACAGACGGCTGAGACCCTGTCAACGAGACCCTGGTTCCGTTGTTGCTGGGCTACCCCTGGCTGGAGCTACACTGGGGGTCAGGCGCCAGGGATCAGCCTCGGGGGCCTCCACGGGCAAGACAAGGGCCCTAACACCCAGCACATTCCAAACCCGGAAACATCCTGTCCGATGGACAGCAAGACCCTCAATCAGGAGACAAGGGGGTCACTGTCAGGGAAATTCTCCAGCGCCTCCACGCCCAAGTGCAAGGCCAGTCAGGATGGAGGCGCCCACGGCTCCTGCTTCTTCCCCTCCGACCACCTGCGCCACCCACAAAGGGACCTTCGAGACTGACGGGGGTAGGGACCCAGATCAGCAAGCTGACCCCCATGGGCAGGGACCCAGGACTGGGTTTGCGGCAAAACCTACATGAGTCCACAGAGGTACCTCTAGGAACCGCCCTCAGGAGCCGAGAGAGTATAGCCTCGCGCAAGGCCAGGCTGGGTTCAAGCCTGAGTGTGATGGCTGGGGAGCCAGCAGGGCTCCAGCTTCTCTGGGGCAAGGGCTGCCCGGGGGCCCCGGGGGCGCGGATGTGCCTGGCCCGGCCTGCCCGCTGTGTCCGTTTGCTGCAACTGATGGGGGTGGCTTTTGCTTCACAGGCTCCTGTTCTTGTTTCTGCTGCCCAGAGACCGTCTGGCCTCCCCTCTACTCACTCCGTCACTCAGATGAATTCACCAAGTTCCTTGACGTGCATCCAGGCCTGTAGCTCCCCACTGGGGCATCCTTCCTGGACAGGGAGAATGGCGTCTCCCACCGCACAGCTGTTTTCTCTCCAGACTTGCTCCCCTCCCCATCTCGGTAAAGAGCCACACCTGGTGGTCTCATTACCTCCCTTCCACGTTTGGAACCAGAGCTGTCAGAGAGTCCTGATGGTCTCCTGGGGACCAACCACCACCCTCGAATGACCCCCGGGCGGCTCTCCGCACTCTGCCCGGCTCCTTCCTGAGTCTGCTCGGCCTTGTCTTCCACAGACTCTGATCATGAACGAGGCGGGCACGACTAACACACGACTCACGGGCGATCACAGGCCTTTCATGCTGGCGGTGCCAGACTCCCCACGCAGGAGGCCTAGAAAAGTTTTCTCAGTTACCTCATTGGAAAAGCGTTAGAAGCGAAAGTGTAGCTTTAGGTTATTGCAAATATTTGGAGGGGGTGGTACACTTGGCAGTGCTCAGGGCTTACATTATTCCTGGCTCTGTGCTCAGAGATCAGTCCTGGATGTTCTCAGGGGGCCATATGGGGTGCCAGGGATTAAACCCAGGTAGGCCGCATATTGCTCTGTACCTACTACAAATATTTAAGATTAAAGTTTTATCCCCATAATACATGTAGCATAGAAAAGTCAAATAATGGGGGCTGAGAGATAGTACGGGGTGAAGGTGCTTGTGTTACACCTCAGTTCAATCCCTGGTACTGCATATGGCCCCCTGAGCACTGCTAGGAGTGATCCCTGAGCCCAAAGCCAAAAGAAATACCCCCCCTGACCACCAGTCAGTGTAGCTCAAAACCCCACAAATATCAAATAGCTATTTATTTACCTTCAGGCCCCACCCCGATGTCCCCAGATGTCACTCCTGGTGGTGCTCTCAGGCCGAATGAAGTGCTGGGGATCAAGCTGAGTTTGACTGCATGCAAGGCAACTGCGTTACCCACTGTACTATGTCTCTGCACTTAAAATCAAGTAGCTCAAACGCAACGGTTCCTTCTGGCATTTACCTCCATTTTCCTAAGCACCACGGTTTTCCCATTCCTTCATTTTTCTTGTCTGAAAGCTTCTTTCTTGCCTCTGGGCCTTTCTTACTTCCTCCACCTATTCAGGGCTTGTATTTCATCTGCATAGCTATTATTCACAGCTGAGCCACATCACGTGTCCTGCATTTGCCTTTTTTTTTGAGTCTTACCTGTGGTGCTCGGGCTGGAGCGATAGCACAGCGGTAGGGCGTTTGCCTTGCATACAGCCAACCCATGTTCGATTCCTCCGCCCCTCTCGGAGAGCCTGGCAAGCTACCCATGGCATATTGGATATGCCAAAAACAGTAACAATAAGTCTCATAATGAGAGATGTTACTGGTGCCCGCTTGAGCAAATCTATGAGCAACGGGATGACAGTGACAGTGACAGTGACCTGTGGTGCTAAGGAGCTGCCCACAATGGTGTGTAGGGGACCATGAAGGAGTGGAGAACAAATCCAGGTCTCTTAAATGCAAAGCCTGGTTCTGTCCACGGAGTTCTCTCTTCCAGTCCTGAAGTTTTGTAATTTTTTTCAGGTTTTTTTTTGTTTGTTTTTGTTTTGGGGCCACATCTCAGGATCACTCCTGGTGGTGCTCGGAGGACCATATGGAATGCTGAGGATCAAACCTGGGTGATCTGTGTGCAAGGCAAGTGCCCTTCCTGCTGGACTGTCACCCCAGCCCCATGCTATCAGGATTCTTGATACTTCTCCCTCTTGCTTCTCCCCCACCCCCTCTCATTTATTCAGTGTTTTGAGATTTCAGGATGATTGAGCTGCTGAAAATTGCTCTGAACACAGAACTTTTGATCTGAAAATGTGTGTTCATGGCTGTGATTTTTTTCTTAGTCTCTTGATGGTAATATCTTATCCTTTGTTTTCTCTTTCTGAAATAGCTGTAGATCACATTTTAAATATCCCAGATGGATATGTTTGATATGTTTAAGTTTCTTGTGTTTTTCATTTTTCCTTCCAATTTTGGACATTTTTTTTTTCAACTGTCAGGAATCAGACCAGAGTCAGTGGTAAGTGCCTTCATCTCTGTACCATCTGTTTGGACTTCCAAAAATGTACTTGATATGAAAAAAAAAAAAACCCTGAATATCAAATAATGTTTCATGTCAAACAAATATTTGAAAGCAGGAGAATTTTCCCTCCCCTCTCCTCCAACTCATTGCTGCCATTATCTCCTATACCTCCTGTGGCTCAGCTGTGGGGTGTTGTACACCCTGTGTGTGTGTGTAGGGGGGGTTTGCACACTCAGCCTCGGTGCTTGTGCTCATGGGGGGGAGGGGGAGTTGCACACTCAGCCGTGGTGCTCATGCGCAGTGAAGGTTCTCCTGAGCAGTGCTGCTCACACATCTTTTCACATAGCGCTTGCTGGGCATCCCACCCTTTCATGGTTCCGACACACACTAGATGTGGCATGACTTGGAATCACTTAGGGCTCCTCACAACTCTTGCGGCTGCAGAGAGCAGAGGTACCAGGACTGTGCTTTGCAGTTGGGGGACACTGGGGTCCCTCAGACCACGTGCAAGGCAGGTGCACTTAAGCCACCACTTCCTTCGGACTGGGATTTTGCCAATCATGAAAGTATCTATTTTACTCTAATAACAGGCAAAGCCTTCAACAACCTATTTCTTCTCTTTTCTTCTTTCGGCCAGGCCCAGTTGTGTTCAGGGCTCACTCCTGGTGGTGCTGTGGAACCATAGAGGGTCCTGGGATGGATCATGCGCAAGGCAAGTGTACTGCCCGCTGTACTACCGCAAGCCCCATTAGCAACCTGTTTCTGCCAACGAGAATGTGAACGGGGAGAACTTGGGTCTCAGGTCCTGCAGACCCCAGGGCAACAGGCAACTTGCCACGGGGTGGGGAGTGAGGTCGGCACAGCAGGGCAGCCAGAAGGAGTTCGCTTTTCTGCCTCGTCTTATATTTCTAAGGGCACTGCAAGCCAGAGGAAAGAATTTAGAAGCTGCTGGTATGCCAGCCCCCCTTGGAGGTGGCGCTTTCCCTGGAATTAACAGGGGGAACTGTGGAGGGGGCTCCTGAAAACGGGGGGCCAAAAGGAAAACTCAACAGGGCTCACCAAAGGTGCATCAAAAGGAAAGTTCAATGGGGGGCGCCGAAGGTGCATTATCTGAATCAGGAGTGGCAGGTGGGTGAGGCAAGACTGAGGGATGGGAGTGGTGGTGACGAAGAGCCAAGTTTGGGAAGCCTGGTGACACGCACCAGAGGCACAAGTTTCAGCTGTAAACACAAGCCAGGCCCAGAGAGCCAGACCCTATTCCAAAACTGCAATGTGGGCAAACAAGGCCAAGACCAAAGAACTGCCTCCCTCAGCCCCTAACGAAGAGGGCAAGATGCAGTGGGCACAGTGGACAACGGGCCGCTTCTATCAATGAACGAGCCAGAGACTTTGTTATTACAGGGACCGGGCACATCATCTACGAACGGGGGCTCATGGTGGGGTGTCTGGCAGTACCCAAAAGTGGTGGGAGAAATGTGGACTCACCCACCCCCTGCCCCATTATTCAGGACAGAGGAAGGATGAGCCAGCCAGAGAGTAATGGAGATGGCTTCTGGGAACAGCTCAGGGATTCCAGAGCTCAGCATGCCTTGCATATTGGATGCCCGGATTTGGTTCCCCAGAGCTGCCAAGAGGAACTGCCCCCACCCCAGCACTGAGCAGTGTGGAGTCTGGTCTCAAAACAAGATGGTAGTGAGAGATAGATCAAAACTGGACTTTTTTTTTTTTTTGCTTTTTGGGTCACACCCAGCGATGCTCAGGAGTTGCTCCTGGTTTTGCACTCAGGAACTACCCCTGGCGGTGCTCGGGTGACCATATGGGATGCTGGAAATCGAACCTGGGTCAGCCACGTGCAAGGCAAATGCCCTACCCGCTGTGCTATCGCTCCAGCCCAAAACTGGACTTCTTGACCATTGATATTTGTTTGGGGGTCTTCCCAGCAGGGCTTGAGGCCATCTGGTGCCAGGGACTGACCCCAGGCTCTGTGCCTGCCAGGTGTGTTCCAGTCTGAGTTCTCTCTCCAGTCCTCCACTTGACTTTTATTCTTTTTTCTCAACTTAGTGATCAGTTAAGTTCATCAACACTGTCCACTAATTTGACAATTGGTGGTTTCTACTGCAAAGATCCAAACCATTGGATCTTATTTTTAAGAGAGGCCACATTCAATGGTCCCGGGGTCCTTGGGATCACTCTGGGAGGTGGTCAGTGGTTCTGGGGGTGGGACTTTGGGCTTCAGACACACAAGGCATGGGCCTGACTACCTGTGCTGTCACCCTGGCGCCAATGTTCATTTTGCTCCAGTATTTCACCAGAACCTGACTTTGGTGTGGGAAGTTTAGACCCAAGGCACAAGATGTGCGGAAGTGCAGCTACATTGCTGCGTCAGCTGTTCGAGTCAGCTTTCGAACGGGAGAAAGCCTGCCATTTCCGGAGTGTTTTATTTAAAGTGTATTTTGGAACAGGGCAACACCAATCCTCAGAGGTGGAGGTGGAGGGACCAATGTTGGACAGAGAGGACAGCAGCAGCACCTGCCCAAGAAGCAACTGTTTCCTGGAGCCAATCAGAAGAGGCTGCCTCTGCAGTGGCGGTGGAGACCGGGAGGCAGGACTCTGGCGGATGTGGAAAGGGGCTTGGGTTCATGGGATTTCATATTTGTCATATAAGTGGTAGTTAGGACTTGTCATTTCACTGTGAGCTCTGCAAAAAAAGACAGACTAAGAATATCCATGTATTTGAATGTGCAGTGACTATTTTGAAATATTTTTTTCATGCCACATCCAGCACTGTTAAGAGTTTACTCCTGGCGGGGCCAGGGGACCACATGGGGTGACAGGGATTGCACCTGGGTCAGCTGTGCACAAGGCAAAGTGCCCTACCAGCAGTACTATCACTCCAGTCCCTGAAATAAGTTTTTAAAGGAACAAAGGAATGAAAAAATCATATAAAAATTATAGGGATTACAGACACTCATGGAGGAAATTTAATTAATTTCTATGTCTGAAAATCTTCAGTCTTGGGAGTAGGTATACTCTGTTTTGGGGCCACATTTGGTGGTGCCAGGGACTGAACCTGGGTTGGCTGCATGTAAGCCAAACGTCTAACCTGCTGTACCCTCTCTGGTCCGGTACATCCTTATTATCTGACAAATGTATATGGGTTGTTTTGGGGCCTCCCCCTAGGAGAGCTTAGGGGTCACTCCTGGTGATGCTCAGGTGATCCTAAGAGGTGCTGGAGACTGAACGAGGCCCCTGCCAGGATGCCTGAGCCCTGGCCCACTGATCTATCTCCCTGGCCCCTGGCAAATGTTCTTTAGAATCTGTGGCCGGGGTGCCTTCAGTTCCCAGCCTTAGCAGGTACTCTCCTCCACGCTGGCTGCTTCAGGTACAGGAGACCACAGTATGTGTGATTGCTGCACTGTGCCAGCAGGGGAACACACCTAGAAGCTGGCTCAGGGACTGCACTAGACCCAATCAGTCTGGGCCAGAGGCAGCCCAACGGGCTGGAGTGCTTCCAGAACGTTGCTGAATGAACAGCCCGAAGGGCAGGCACCTCCTGGTACCCCTCCCAGCTCCCTGCTCCCTGCCCCAGTCTCAGGGAAGGCAGGCCTTCGCCCGGGATGAACTCACTCAGGTGAACTGGACCTGGGGACTTGGGGGGAAAACAGGGTGAAGAGTAAAGCTTCTGGAGTCGGAGATCTGCTCTGCCCGCTGTGACACCTCGGGCGAGTCAGTCATCAGTCTCATTCTGTCTCTAACTTGGCTTGAATACCCTGTGACATGAGTCACAGGATCTAAACATCAGACTTTTTGTGCACTCTGGGTACACCTAACTTCCTTCTCTCCATGCACCTCCGCTTCTCTGGTTTCCCCAGCCTAATGTAGTAAAAGATCTTTGCAAACACTGGTGAGAGTGGGAAATGCTAAAAGGGGTAGCTAGAAGCCAGGGTACCAATTATAAACCCGGTTTAGCTCAGCAAGTGTAGGCACAGGTGCGGGAGGCAGGCCTCTGAGACAGGCGCCTGCAGACCATGTGATGGCGCAGGAAGAGAACCACCGTTTCAACCCGGTGTTTAGAGACACACAGCAAGTAAGCACTAGATTATTTTTAGTTAAAGAAAAACAAATGAACTGAAGGTTAGGTGGATGCAAGGCGTGGGCTTCTCACAAGTTCTGCTGGAAACGTGAATGAGGGAGAGGCGGGCCCGTCCAGGGACTGAGGGGTAATGGCACGGGTGGGCTGGGAGGAGCTGCAGCCACGCGCGGTCTGAGGAGGGTCTAAGTTGATATCCAAGTGCCAGTCGGCTGACGTGATTAACAAGATTCACGGGGAACATTAAATTAAGGAATGATGCAGGAAGCCAAGAGATGACTTATTCAGTTGGATTCTGAATCACAATCAGGAAATAGTCTTTATCTGCAAAAGAAAAAAAAATTAAAAAAAAATTACTAAATGTAAAGCAAAAGACAAATGTCATTCAACCAGCAGCAGTAACGTGGGGGTGGGGACGGTGAAAAGTATCGAGGCTGCTTCCGACTGTCGGAGACAAGACGGGGCAGGGAGCTGACACCAAGGGCTGGGTCAGCTGCTCTGCACGCTCTGGTGCCGCCCTGGGTTGGCAGTTCCGACAGGCCGCTGCGTGAGTGGCTATGGCGTGGAGAGTCCCTTGCTCTGCCCAGCAATGATCCCTGGCACCATCTAACCTTCCCGGCACCAAGAGGGAGGCACACTTTTCTTGGTAGGGACACTGAGTTTCACGGACTTGCCTGCAACAGTGGTTCTCTAACTAGAGGGAACCAAACTGCCTACTGGGAAGAAATAAGGGTCCCCGCCCTTTGCCCCGATCCAGGAGGTGGGGGTGGAAGCGGGAGGGCTGAGAATTTTACTTGTTTGGTTTGTTTGTGGGCCATACCTGGAGCTCTGAGGACACCCCTGCCTCTGCCCAGGGGCAGCCACACATGGGGCTGGAGGCATCTGGGGACTTGCTGCAGTCACTGGTGCAAGACTCTGTGCTAATACTATTTCCCCTGAGAGAACCAGAGACTCATCAGCGGATGGCTACGACCCACCAGCCAGGGACTAAATGGATGGGTGCATGTTTTCTGTTGTTAGTTTCCATGCCACATCTGGAGGTGCCCGGGAGCTACTATTGGCTCAGCAATCGGGTTGTTCCTGGAAGTGCTCAGGGGCTCTTGGATCAAACCTGGGCCTCTTGCAGGCAAAGTCCACCTTAGCCTGCTGAGCTCTCTTTCAGGCCCTGTCATTTAAAAGAATCGATGATGTATGTCCTTGGACCTGGTAGGGGTGTCCTAAGGAGATTATGGGGCCCCTGTGCTTATGGGCTTTATGGTTCTCTCTGTCACATCTTTCTAAGCAGCCAATTGAGGCTGAAAACAGGCCTTGCCTGGGAAAGTAATTGCTGCTGGGCGTGAAGACCACATAACCACCTCCCCATCGGCGCCACCAACCGTGGGGTATTCAGTGTCCTCAGCCTCTGCATTACCCGGGACAAGTAACATGACCTCCTGCTGTAGAGCTGCTTACCGGGTCAAGTTCACAGAGCTGGATTTGGAGTCCGAAGTCCCTTACTTTGGACTAAAGAGCTCACCCCTGACCGCTTCCCGTAAATACTCTGATGCCCTCACCCAGGGCTGGGCACATCTTTCCATTTGCCACACCTTGCCCACGAAATACAACGAACACCTTCAATGTTCCCATGATTGATTCTGAATTAATTTTGGGGGGGTTGCCACTCAGAAATCTCTCACTGCTGCTACGTCTCTTGCCATCCCCTACATTCAGAACTCGACCCCGTATGGGGCTGTGACCTACAATTTAAGAAGCTGCCCTACAGTTAAACGACAGCCCACGCACATTTGACTCCTGCATGTGCATCTACGGCGCTGAGCTGAGCAGGTGGGAGAGAGAGACAGAGTTCTGGGGAACCCACTCTGGTGCGAGTATGAGTTAGGCGAGGCGGGGCCGAAAGGTGGCCTCCCCACTGCTCCCTTCCATGGCCCAACCCATGGCTCCTCCAGGGACAAGTACCTCATCACCCAGAGAACCGTCCTAAGACTCAGAGACGTAACACGCCAAAGTCCCTAGACTCAAGCCAGGCACCGTGTATGAAACAGGACCAGCAGTCTGGTCCCGCTAAAGGACAGGCTGGCTGTCGGGTCCTGAGACAACACTTTAGAAGGGGGCAACGTCTCCCCAAGGAGAATGACCTCTACGGTATTTTTGCCTTATACTTCGGTTGAGAAATCCTAATCACTGTGAATGACTAGCTGTAGACAGGCCAGGCCACGGGCCACCAACTCCACTCTCATCCCTTCAAAAGGCTTTCCTGCGGAAGCTGGGAAGTTATGCGAAACCATTCTTACCTGGTGCAACCATAATTTCATTTTTCTTGGAACGAATGCGAAGGAAAGTGAGGTCATTCTGGGGGTCAATTTCCCGCACAGTGCTCCGGGCCTTCAAGATGAAGTTGTGCATGAGGCTGGCGTACTGCGTGGTGGTGGGGTTGTCCATGGTGCTCTTGATGGGAATGCCTGAGGCGGGAGAGAAACCGAGCAGGATGTGGCAGCCCCCTACTGCCCAGCTCCCAAGCCCGTAGCCCTGATTCTGGAGTCCTGGACGAGTTTAGGATGGCAGTTAACAATAACCCCATTTCTGATGGCCAAAGTGACAGTACAGCAAGGTGTTTGCCTTGCATGTGACCGATCCACGTTTAATCCCTGGCATCCTGAATGGTGCCCCAAGCACTGCCAGGAGAAATTCCTGAGTGCTAATTAGAGTCAGGACTAATCCTTAAGCAGTGCTGGATGTGGCAAAAAAAAACCAATCCAACCCAACCCAATGTCCCCATTTCTGAGGGTGTGCTATGCAGGTGACAGGCACCAGGCTGGGCTCTGCAAACACATCTACACCAGGCTCCAGAAGCTCTAAGTGGGTGGAGTCACCATCTTTACTGGCCACCAAGACCAAAACCTGAGTGACAGGCTCATCTGCCTGTGGTTACACCTCAATCTAGCCAGGATGCAAACGCAGGCCAGAGATGCCCCAACGCCCATCACAGTTCACAGGGGTACCACTGTCTTGAATGTCTTTCAAGCAATAAAGGAAGAGACTGGCACTTGTAAACAGAACACGAAGGAGGAAGGAACGTTCATAAATGTATAAAAACTAAAAAGTAAGAAGAAAGGTCAGCTGTGCAAGATGGTAACTGTCACTGGTGCTTTGTTCCATCCAGCTGCCACCAAGGAGGGCTTCGGGCCCAGCTGTGAACACACAGTCTATACATACAGTCATGCCCTCAAATCAAGCCTGCTGCCAGCACACACCTGTTTCAAAAGGGCTACAACAGTTTTCAAAGTCTCCACTAAGGGGCCAGCTGACAGGTAATCATTCTCCTACCGCTGGAGACTCAGGCTGCATTTCCTACTTAATTCACTGTGCAGTGAACACCATTGTGCAAAATGGCGTTGTTCTGGACTGTTTCCTTGAGATGAACTATTAAATGACCTTCCTTTCTGGGCAGTGCTGTTGTCCTGGTAGTGAAAAATGAGGTGCACTTGACCCTCCTCTGGCCTAAGTAGGTCATGTCCCGTGAATCACTGTGACATGTGAACAGAAGGCTCCTTCGGTGTCGTCCTGAGGAATTTCCCACACTGATGGCTATTGTGAAACAGTCCCAAATGGCAGCTCATACACCAGGGGCTGGAGTTTGGACCCAGAGCCCTCCTAAACTGAGTTAAATTGACCAGCTTAAGGATCAGGCCAAAGCAGTCACTTTCAGGAACTGGCCAACCTGGGTTGATTCCTCCGCCCCTCTCGGAGAGCCTGGCAAGCTACCGAAACTATCTTGCCCACATGGCAGAGCCTGGCAAGCTACCCATGCCGTATCTGATATGCCAAAGACAGTAACAAGTCTCACAATGGAGACGTTACTGGTGCCCCCTTGAGCAAATACATGAGCAACGGGATGACAGTGATACAGTGATACCAATAGGTGGCTCTACCTTATCTTCTTAGGGCACGGGAAGATGAGAATGGGTAGATGGACCTTTGTGCCTAGAGAAGGTGCATCAATAGACGCTGTTGAGTCACGGGAAGTCATGAGGATAAGCTGGAGTGGTTGCCTGTCTTTGAAGGACCAGTGATGGGTCACCAGGGGTGCTGTTGAGTCCTAAGTGGCAGTGACATGCCCAGCAGAGCTCCACAGCTTGATAGTGGACCCTTCCTGCAGAGGAACAGCTGGGGTGATAACCGAGCACAACTCGGAATCATGGTGAGCCAGAGGCTCTGAACCTTCATGGCCATGTGGCTTTAGGCAAGTGACTTGGCTTCTTTCAGCTTTTATTTCCTCTTCTGTAAAATAATCTCTTTGCTTCCAAGCGCTGCTAAGAGTTAAATATAGCTGAACTCACTTAAGGATGTTGGTAGGAGTATTCACATCGGGCTGGGAAGACAGCAGCGAAGCCAAGGGTACTGGGCCCACTCCAGTTCGATTCCAGCACTCAGCTCCCTGGCATCTCAGGGTCCTTGCTCTCTGCACTGTTGGGCCCACATGTTGCCACCCAGCCCAGTTATCAGTTGTCACCAGGAGTGGCCTCCAGGTTCCCTAAAACACTATCACACTATCCCCACCCACCAATTACTAACATAATATGCTAGTCTGCTATCAGTATCACATTCATGGTAAATCCACCCCCTCGGCCCCCCCCACCCGTAACTCGCGGGACCAGCCTTAAGGGCTGGCAAAGTCTGCATGATTAAACCTCTGGACCTTCTCTCTCTCTCTTTTTTTTTCTTTTTGGGTTACACCTGGCGATGCTCAGGGGTTACTCCTGGCTCTGCACTCAGGAATCACTCCTGGCGGTGCTCAGGGGACCATATGGGATGCTGGGAATCAAACCCAGGTCGGCCTCGTGCAAGGCAAATGTCCTACACGCTGTGCCATCGCTCCAGCCCTGGACCTTCTCTTTTTAGTTTTAAAATTACTATTATTTTACTCTGGTTGTGGGGCACACCTGTGTTTGGAGTCACACAGATAAGTTTCTACTTGTTATTTTTTGGGTCACTCCTGGTGGTGCTCAGGGAGCCACATACAGTGCTGGGGACTGAACCCGGGTACGAACTGAACAGCATACGAGCACACTCTACACTCTCTCCGGCCCAACCTGATTTTCCTATACATCACAGGCCAGCCTTCCCTTAGGTCTCTGCCCGGAACCAACCTTCCTTCTGCAGTTCCCCTCGCGCCTCTCTAGGCTTTCCGTCTCCATCTCCTAGTTGTGCTACCCACTCCAGACGTGGTCAGTGCCCCATTCTACCACGCACCCCAGTATCATGCAGTGCAGTGTTCCTTCAGTTTGCCCGCACACCTTTATCTGCCTGTACAGCACACTAAGTTCCCCGGGGTCAGGACCAGGTCTGATTTGTTCCCTGGTGTCCTCAGAGAGGTTGCGCTGAACATGGCTGCCGCTGGTGAAGAGCGGTCTCGAGTCTACTCTCAGGGAGAGAGATTAACACTAACACATGTTCGATCACACTTCTACCCAATGAAAAATTCTGTGAAAACGAAACAAGAAACAAACCACTTGTTTCATTCAGAAAGAAAAGAAAATACTGGGGCTGGAGAGAGCATAGCAAGGAAGATGCTCAGAGGCTAAGAACCAGCCATCAGCCCCGAGCACAGCCAGGTGTGGCGCAAAACAGCGCAAGAAAACATGGAGGGGGCACAGCTGGGACCCAAGCCAAAGAGAACTGCCACGTGCGAGGCAAGTTCCCTGTCTACTGTACTATCCTTGAGTCCCCAGGGAGGATGTGAAACAAGGACAAGAGATTAATCCTTCATTCACAGAATGCCAAAGGTGAAGGACACCTCAAAGATGGCTTAATGATTGGGTCACTCAGGGCTCTGCTCCTTCAAAACAAGAAGTGTGTTGCTTATATCAGTGACCTGTCAGCAGGGAGGCATGACCCCTAATCTGTAAAGTGGTCCCACCGGACCCTCCTGCCACACCCAGCTCCAAGAAAAAAAAAAAGAAGAAAAAAATGAACAAAAAAAATGAACAGATTTGTGGGGGCTGGAGTGATAGTACACTGGTTAGGGTGTTTGCCTCGCACATAGCCGACCCGGGTTTGATCCCTGGGGTCTCATATGGTTCCTGGAGCACCGCTAAGAGTAATTCTTGAGTGCAGAGCCAGGAGTAACTCCTGAGTACTGCTGGAGTATAACCCAAAAAGCCATAAATAAATAAATAAAATTAATAGATTCGCTTATTTTTCATACCTGGCAGTGCTCAGGGCTTACTCTTGGTTCTGTGCTCAGCAGAGTGGTGGGTGATAGGGATCTGGGGATTGAATCCAGGTCTGCTGCGTGTAAGACAAGCACCCTACCCATTGTACCATCTCTCTGTCCCGCTTATTTGGGGAGGGGAGGGCTACCCAAAGCAGTGCTCAGAGAGCCTGAGGGCCACTCAAACTGAGCCCGACTGTTCAGTGATTAGTTCTGAAGGTGCTGGGAGTCTCGAGGGCAATATATTCTGGTGCTCAGGGGTGAAAAGGTGCCAAGGTTCAAGACCTTGTAATTAATATGCTCCCTGGCCCAAGGCATATCTCTAATCCCTAACTCACATTGTTTTCTGTGCCACACCAGCAGTGCTCATAGGACCGTATGTGGTGCTGGAGACAGAACGCAGGCTGGCTGCATGCAAAGCAGGCACCTTACCCTCTGGATGGTCTCTTCAGCCCCTGACACTAATTAAGGAACCATTGCTCCTTTAATAATGTTTCAGGTGCTTGGGAATATAGTAGTCAATACAAGAGAAAAAATTCCTGCCCTCAAGATTTGCCCACTTCAGTTTTTGTATTTTGCCCTGGGAGTGTAGCAGCAGATGATGGCGGTGCATAGAACGAAAAGTTTCTTAAGTTTTTGGTAAAACTGTTTAAATTCATGCATTTTTTTTTTGGGGGGGTCACACCCAGGAATGCTCCGGGGTCACTCCTGGCTCTGCACTCAGGAATTACTCCTGGCACTGCTTGGGGGACAATGTAGGATGCCGGGGATTAAACCCGGTCAGCTGCGTGCAAGGCAAATGCCCTACCCGCTGTGCTATCGCTGCTGCCCCAAATTCCTACTTTTTTCAATGAAACAGCCTTTGAATCTGACCCGGACGAAGATGTCAAAAGGCAAGTGACGGGTAAGTGATCAGACTACGGGTTCAGCATCGGGGAAGACAGGGAGGGCTGGAGTTACACTGCAGGGAATGGCAGCCCTAGTGGGGATAAAAGGAACCCCTGACAGAAGCCTCTGAACTAGTCATACTTCATGGAAGCTTCCAAGGGTTCAAAGGCCTCATGAAGAGTAGTTCTGGTGATCCCCATCCACAGACTGGGGACATGGGGCAGGCCATTACCTCTCTTCGTTTAGAGTTTTAATCTGAAAAATGGGTATGCACCCATGTCTCATACTTTCAGTTAGCAACAAAGTAAAATGGGGATTCTGTGAAAGGGACACAAGTTAAAATAAACGCAGATGGTATCATTTACATGTCATTTATTGTACATCAGACACTGTTCACAATGATTCACTCAGAGGAAGGGAGTGCGGATTATCTACATTTAATGGATGAGAAAGCTGGAACAGACTGAATTCTCCATGAACACACAGTTGACAGGACTCAAACTCAGTCTGATTCCATTCTCTTTTCGTAGCTACTGGGCAATGAGGTCACATGAGTACACAGAACCAAACAGACAAAAAGTGAGAAGGTAAGCACTGGGGCTATATTTTTCCCTAGAACAAAGCTTGACTTCAGAAGCACTTTCCCCCCCTCCCTGGTGCTGGCGACTGAGCCCAGGCCCCAGAGATTCGAGGCACGAGGCGTGCACTCTGTTGCTGAGCTACATTCCGGGGCCCGGAGAGTAACTCTAGTGAAGTTTAATGAAGCAAGAATGAAGTCTCATGATCGGTGGGTACTAGGAAGCCTAGGAGTCTTCACCCACTGGGGCTGTTTCCTTCTGATTTGGGGCCAAAAATATCTCGTTTCAGACAGTCTCTTTCAGGATAGAGTGTTTTGTCTTGAAGTAATAAGTACTCCAAAGTCATTACTTGGACCGAGCAGCAGCTGAAGTCTGAAAGGGGAAGCGATCTGCTTTAGATCATCCAGCTCTGGCTTCCAGCCAGAAGCCTCCTTTGAAAACAATGACCGTAACATTTCACAAGGTTTTAAGTTGGGAAATCAGCTCGGCCTGCTTGGAAAATTTTGGCCAAAGTCATACCTGATGTCTATTCGCTTTAAGTACATACTCTGCCTCCATGGACGGGGGGGTGGGGGGGGGTGGTAGCGGTGCAGGACGATAGTGGACATGCTTCATATGTATAAGGCCCTGGATTTGACCCCTGGAACACACACAAAAGAGGCGTGTGTGTGGAGGGTGGGAGGTTGGAGGGAAGAGTGATCGAAAATTGTGTCTTTTCCAAAAGGCAAGAGATAACACACACATAGACACCAAGGCTCTACAGAGGCCTCGAGTGAGTGACAGCTGACTGAACGCGCTGAGCGAAGAGAAACGTGAGAAGCAGGAGCCCTGTGGGGTGACTCTACACGGCCGGCCCACAGGCCAGCAGCCTCTGGGGATCCTTCCCAGCACTTCTCTTGTGGGAGAAACTGTACAAGTGAACTCAGGCAGACTGAGAACGAAATCCTGCTTCAGAAACAGTAGATGAATCAATTCAATTTCTAGATGCAGTTTTCTCTACTGAAAAACAAGGAATAAACTTATCAGCAGATTTGTACGGTGGAAGCCCACCATAGTGAGGCACAGGAGTAATGTTAGAGACCCTTCACATTATTTAGTGCGGCCTGGGAATATTAATATCTGTATTCTTCTGATTGAAATAACACTACAGGAAGTTGGCTAGAGTAGCACTGTTGTCCCATTGTTCATCGATTTGCTCGAGCGAGCACCAGTAATGTCTCCATTGTGAGACTTGCTGTTACTGTTTTCGGCATATCGAATACGACACGGGAGCTTGTCAGGCTCTGCCGTGCGGGTGAGATACTCTCGGTAGCTAGCCGGGCTGTCTGAGAGGGACGGAGGAATTGAACCTGGATCAGTGCGTGCAAGGCAAACGCCTACCCACTGTGCTATCGCTCCAGTCTGGCTAAAGTATAATCAAGCAAAAAAGAAAAAAAAAAAAAAGGGCAGAAACAACATAAAAATAGGATATGGCTAATAAGCACTGATTAGACAACAACCACCACCAGAGAAGTCCATGAATAAAAGATGCCAAAGAATAACTTTAATTAAAGAGATGACTATCAAGAGAAAATAGTATTCAGACAACTGAGAAAGAAGCATATTGAAAATATGCTTTATCAGGGTAGTGGGACTAAGCGAATGTTCCCTTTTAAAAAAAATTTATAATTCTTTGGGGCTGGAGAGCTAGTACAGCGGGTAGGGTGCTTGCCTTGCACAAGGTGAACCCAGGTTTGATCCCCAGCACCCCAGTCCCCGAGTCTGCTAGGAGTGATTCCTGAATGGAGAGCCAGGAGTTACCCCTAAGCACTGCCAGGTGTGGCCCCAAAACGAAAGCAAAAAATCTGTAATTCCAAGAACAGGAAACACCGGAGGTATTATTATTGTTTTATTTAATTTTTGGGGATTGCCTAGGATTGAACACAAGCCCTCACATAAGTGAGGCATGCACTCTACCAATGAATTATACTCACAGACTTAGAGCTATCACTTTAAAAAGAAAAAGAGCTGAGAATTAGATCATGTAGACAAAGGGGCCTACTAAACAGCGAGTGTGATCGGGCGTTTGGGCTGTGTTCTAGGGGCTTCCTGCGTGCAGGTCATGGTACAAAGGAGGAAGTACCTTCGGTGTTCACCACAATGATGCCCTGCACTCCTTTCTGGCTCTGAAGTCGCTTTAGTGTCTCCTCCACCTCTGCCTGCCAGAGAAAACAAGACCAAGGTTAGGAGGGGCCAAGCAAGTTGGAATAATTCCTTAATACACATCGCAGATGACTCACAACCTGGAGGCAGCAGGTAGCACCCAGGTACCTGACACTTCTTCGAGTTCCTCAGCTGCTGAATGGTCCGCAGCTACCAGCATGTGACCTTCTGTTCACCTCTCTAACAGGAGGAGAACTCCTGGCCCACGTACTCAGTTCCTTTCCTCTTCAGCAAATTATAGAGTATAAATAGCATTTCTGGGAATACAGACACATCCCTGACTCATGTATTTGGGGGACAAGACTGATGGTTTGAAAAATATCCAAACAATGGTGCCCCCGAGGAAGAAGACATTACTACTTGTGGTCCAAACTGCACAAATGAAAACATTCCAAAGGAAGCAAAATGAGCCTATGAGGATAGACTCAATGATTTAGTAAAATGGCATCTGAGACAATGTGACACATGGCATATAGTCTCAGACAATGTGTAAGGGAAAGAGGCTCATTATCCTGATTCTCCAGAAATTAATCAGAGGATGGGGTGCTTTAGCACACAAGGCTTTTTTTTTTTTTCCATTTTGGATCACACCTGGCAATGCACAGGGGTTACTCCTGGCTTTGCACTCAGGAATTACTCCTGGCAGTGCTCAGGGGACCATATGGGATGCTGGGAATCAAACCCGGGTTGGCAGCATACAAGGCAAATGCCCTACCCGCTGTGCTATTGCTCCAGCCTCCACACAAGGCATTTGTAAACAGAGGGACAACCAGCTATTAGGGTTCTTTCGTGCCCAGGCAAGGCTCTCTATAGTATCACGCCCACATGTGATTCCTCCCCTCCCTTCCTCAGCTGTATGCCCAAACCTCTCAGTCTCCACTTTTATTCTAGCAAGGCATCTTGTTAGAATAGATTTTGGCATCTCTGCCCAAATCCAGCAGATTATTCTGGACCATCATCTATAAAATTTATTAAACCCCAAACTTGATGGAGTGTTTGCCCATTTCTATGCCCCAACACTTGCCTGTGCTTGTCTGGCATGTATTAAGATGACTATTTTTATGTTTTATTTGTTTTTTTAAATTTAAATTTATTTATTTTGTATTTTTATGTTTTAATGCAGACTAGAGGCCTCGTGAATAGCTGTGTAACCGAGTTAGGCCCCAATTTTCCCACGGGTGAAAAGTGTCCCACAATTGTGCTTGCTTTCAGGAGTCACCTTCTAGACTTCTCCAGATCCAGTGAAACTCCTCCAAGTCAGAGACGGCTTACTCTGGAAACAGAGGCTCTGTTCAGAGTAGCTCCCTATTCCCAGAGGCAAATGGGCTGGGGGTGGGGAAGGGAGAAGCTCTCAAACAGCAATGGAGACAGCACAATGAATTACTGTTTTTTTTTTCTCGCAAGCACAAGGATGACAACCTAGTCACTACCACCCACTCCCTAGTGATGTAAGAATACTCTCCAACGCTGGAGCGAAGAGCAAACAAATTCTTCCTACAAAAAAGCCCAAACCTCTGAAATAGACAGAGACTAGCTCTGGGGACAGAAATACAATACAGTGGATCATGCATATATGAAACCAAAGTTCTACTATGTACCATAATTAGGAATGATAATTAAATTATGGAATATTCAAAGAAATATATTAACGATCAGAAAATTTATACCACTACACATGTTTTATGTGAACTGAACATAAAGGGGGCAGAGAGAATAGTACAGCAGTCAGGGTGCGTGCCTTACACATGGCCAACCCGGGTTCGATTCCTGGCATTCCATATGATCTCTGGAGCCCTGCCAGAACTAACTTCTGAGCACAGAGTCAGGAGTAATTGCAGGAAGTGGCTCCAAAATAAAAACAAAACAAGAAAACAATTTAATGCAAAAATAAAGTGCCTAAGTGAAGGCAACTACTTGAAAACATGAAGACCAGAGAAATTATGGGGAAAAAGTCATAGTAGTAAAAAGGAATTATAAATAAGGTTCCTTCTATTTTTAAGATGGCCTTAAAATTCTATTGTTTTTCTTAAAAAATTTTTTTAAACTCCTCTGTGTATTTCAGAGATCACTGAAGAGAGAACAGGTCTCTGACATGCTCAACATTACAAGAATACATTAATAGGAAATTGTGGGCTAGGGAGAGAGCTCAGAGGGCTGGAGCACATGCTTTGCACACAGGAGGATGGGGTGTAAGACATGGTACCCCAATGCCTCTGGGAGTGGCTCTAAACCATGAGTGCTCTGCAGGCTGTGGCCCCAAGTCCAACTCCACTCCTCTTATATGACAATTCAGGACAGCTCGGTCAATTTGCAATCAACCCAGTTGATATAAAAGAAAGTTAAAATTAAAGATGTCAGGGGCAGGAGCAATAGTACAGCGGGTAGGCCGTTTGCCTTGCACACGGCCGACCCGGGTTCGATTCCCAGCATCCCATATGGTCCCCTGAGCACTGCCAGGAGTAATTCCTGAGTGCAAAGCCAGGAGTAACCGTGTGCATCGCCAGGTGTGACCCAAAAAAAAGAAAAAAAAAAAAAGAAAAAAAAAAAGGTGTCAGACTCAGGCAAAATTATCCCCAGGGGTTACAAATGAAATAAAAATAGATAATATTAAATATGGCCAAAAGTGAATTAGTAAAATTTCCTAAGATTGTGATTCATGAACTATATGAGGACCTTGCAGATGCCAGATGATGTGTTGTGGTAGGCCAGAGATGCTACAGTGAACAAAATATAACAGATATTCCTGCTCTTATAAAACTGACATTTGGTGGGGCCAGAGCAATAATATAAAGGGTAGGGTGTTTGCTTTGCACACAGCTGACACGGGGCTCAATCCCGGCATCCCATATGGTCCCCCAAGCACCACCAGGATTAATTCCTGAGTGCAGAGCCAGGAGTAATAGCTGGGTGTAGCCCAAAATGCAAAAAAAACAAAAAACAAAACAAAACAAAACCCTGATATTTGGTAGACAAGGGAATCAGACATTAAACAATAAATAAGTAAAATGTAAGTGTCAGATACAGTTGGCAAGATCATCTGGATGCTGGGGTCCTGGCAAGTTTGAATAAGGTGGTCAGAGAAGGCTCTGGAAGGGGAGGAGGGCTAACCACAGCGTTAAAGACAGCAGGGGGCACACACAGCCTGCTGTGTGCCTGGGCAGTGGCACCTTCTCTCACTCGGTCCCAACCCAAAGGCGTCTCCTGTGGTCTCAGGGGTCTCCTGTGGGAATTCTGAGACGGTCCTCTGGCCTGCACGGACCCTGCCTTCAAAGTCTCAGAATACTGGAGCCTAACTTTCTGTACCTGTTGACTGCCAGATATGAGACAAAAATAGGCCCAGTAAATAGTTAAGAAATTAAATAAAAATCATTTCTGCAACTGTTTTACAATACCAACTTTTTCTTTTTCTTTTTTTTTTTTGCAGTGCTGGGAATCAAGGCCAGGGTCTCATGCATAGAAGGAATCTGCTCTACCACTGAACCACACAGTCCACAAAATCTACCTTACAGTACCCAGTGAAAAAAAAATTCAGGGGGCTGGAGTGATAGCACAGCGGGTAGGGCGTTTGCCTTGCATGAGGCTGACCCGGGTTCAAATCCCAGCATCCCATATGGTCCCCTGAGCACTGCCAAGAGTAATTCCTGAGTGCAGAGCCCAGGAGTAACCCCTGTGCATTGCCAGGTGTGACCCAAAAACCAAAAAAAAAATAAATAAATAAATAAATAAATAAATAAATAAATAAATAAAAAAAAATAAAAATTCAAAGGGGCTGGAGTGATAGCACAGCAGGTAGGGTGTTTGCTTTCCATATGGCTGACCTGGGTTTGATTCCCAGCATCCCATATGGTCTCCCGAGCACTGCCAGGAGTAATTCCAGAGTAATTCCTGAGTGCAGAGCTGGGAGTAACCCCTGAGCATCACTGGGTGTGACCAAAAAAAGGCTAAATAAATAAATAAGTGAATAAATGATTCAAGGGGTCAGAGAGGTAGAACAAAGTAAAGGTGCTTGCCTGGCATGTAGTGAACACAGTTCAGTCCCTGAGCAGCTGAGCTGGGTGTCCCCCTCTGATTCTCCACTCACCCCAAAGAGTTAGGGTTCAGCTGATCCTGAGTTTAATAAGAATCAGTTTCCGACTTTGGTACATCTATACAATGGAATACTATGCAGCTGTTAGAAAAAAGGAGGTCAAGAATTTTGTAGTCAAGTGGATGGGCATGAAAAGTTTCATGCTGAGTGAAATGAGTCAGAAAGAGAGAGACAGACATAGAAAGATTGCACTCATCTATGGTATATAGAATAACAGAGTGGGAGACTAACACCCAAGAACTGTAGAAATAAGTACCAGGAGGTTGACTCCATGGCTTCGAGGCTGGCCTCACTTTCTGTTCCGGGGAAAGGTCAACTCAGAGAAGCGATCACCAACTACATTGTAGTCGAAGGCCATGTGGGGGAAGGGAGTTGCGGGCTGAATGAGGGCTAGAGACTGAGCACAGCGGCCACTCAACACCTTTATTGCAAACCACAACAGCTAATTAGAGAGAGAAAACAGAAGGGAATGCCTTGCCACAGTGGCAGGGTGGGGTGGGGGGGAGATGGGATTGGGGAGGGTGGGAGGGACACTGGGTTTACGGGTGGTGGAGAATGGGCACTGGTGAAGGGATGGGTTCCCAAACTTTGTATGAGGGAAGTATAAGCACAAAAGTGTATAAATCTGTAACTGTACCCTCACGGTGATTCTCTAATTAAAAATAAATAAATTTAAAAAAAAAACAGTTTGCATATTCCCAAATTAAAAAAAAAAAAAGAATCAGTTTCCGAGATCTGACTGCTTAACATACTTAACAAAAAAGAGTGGTTATACACGATCTACCAATGGTGAAATACAAATGGTTCTCATCTGAGCCATCCAAGGTTAGTGGGGATTGAACTCCATTTAACAAATGAAAAATGGAGGCTCAGAAAAGGAGTTAGACCGGAGTGATAGTATAGAGGTAAGGGTGCTTGCCTTACACATGGCTCATCTGGGTTTGATCCTTGGCATCCCAGAGTTTTCTGAGTACAGCCAGGAGTAATCTCTAAGCATCTCTAGGTGGGTGGCCCCAAATCCTCCCCACCCCCCAAAAAAGGGGAGAGTTTTGTCTCAAAACAGAGCAGGTCTGGGGAAAGAAGTGGATATATATACCGCTGTTTACAACTGAGGAGGTTCCTGCCCTCAGGAACGCAAACTCTAGTAAAAAAGCCTTTAAAAAACTGACCAGTGGGCTGGAGGTACACTACAGGAGACAAGGCCCTTGCCTTGCACACAGCTGACCCTGATCCCCAGCCCTGCACCACTGAGTGACCCCACACAGCAGCCAGCTGGCCTTTCGAAACATCGGCTCACCTCATTCCTTGCCTTCAGACCTACCTATCATTCCCCAACTCATTCCCGTTAAAAGAGCAGTCATTACCATGACTACCAGACCCACTGAGCAATAAGCCCATCCTGGCTGTCTCTCTTACTTAGCCAGTCTCCACGCCCCCCACACACCCTGTACTTAAGCCATGCTGGTTCCTTTGCTCTTAGTGTAACTTGTCATCCCTACAATTCTAGCCATCTGATACCAGAAATACCTGAGTGGATATGCAGGCACCCAGGGTCAGCTAGTATTTTCAACTCCCTCTCTTGCTCCTAGAGAGTCTAACCAGTATATTTAATATTTTGATGCTTGTGTTTTTGTTTTTGGCCACACCCTGTGGTGCTGAAGGTTATGGACCTCAGAGGTGTCTTTAATGACTCCAGGCTACTGGCAAAGAAAACAAAAGCAAAATAAACAAATGGGACCCGCAGCAAATAAAACAGTTTCTGCATAGCAAAAGAAACAACAGCTACAACCGTTGGTTAAAGTATATAAAGAAAAAAAAAAAGGAAAAAGAAAAAGAGGGGTCTGGAGAGATAGGGCAGTGGGTATGCTTGCCTTGCATACCACCCACCAGTAGTGTCCCCAAGGTCTTTAAAGCATCAACAACACCAGGAGTAATTCTAAGTGCAGAGCCAGGAATGATACCTGAGCACTGTCCGATGTGACCTCAAAACTGAACCAAAAAAAAAAAAGAGAAACCAACAAAACACAGACACTCTACCAATTAGGAGAAAATATTCACACACCATGCATTTGACAAAGGGCTAATATCCAAGATATATAAATCACATACAAAACCCAAACAGAACAACCAGTCTCCCTCCCCCCACCAAACCAAAAACCTCATCAAAGCAATGGGATCTATCACTTGCCTTGCATAGGTGAGGCTCTGGGTTTAAGTCTTGGCACTAAACAAATACAAAAAATAAAAACAAAAACCACACATGAAAAAGCACTGGCCAGACACTTCTTCAAAGAAGATGAAAAGATGGTATATGTAGAAGTTTACTATTTTAGGTTGTCAGGAAATGCAAATGAGAACAGCAATGAAACATCACCTCATACCAGTGAGAATGGCCTGTATTTCTTGATTTCTCTGCTTGTCCTCAAACAAGCAGAACTTGTAAGGGATTGTAGTGCAAAAGGAAACCTCATTCACTATTGGTGGTGGCACGACAGTGACATTCAGTCTCTATAGAAACAGTATAGACTCTCCTCAATTACAGACAGAACTTCCAGGCCAGAAGGACAGCTCAGCTGGCGAGAGCTCATCCTTCATATTCAAAAGGCCCAGGTTAGATTCCTGGCACACGGTCACCAGAGCAATGCTGGATGTTGCTCCCCCCTCAAAAAAAAAAAAAAATTGGAGAGATGAAAATAGCTGTTGGTGGAGTAAGAATGGATGAGAATCATGGATTTCTTATGATTCACTCGAGGTAATCTGGAATTTCCACTAAATACAAACTACCCATTTTAGAAGTACCACTTCTGTTCATCTATCCTACCAAGACACTAGCAAGAATGAAGGGGAAAAAAAAAAAGAAAACGACAGAGACTTAAGAAATAGTACAAAGATACAGGCGCTTGCCTAGCATGTAGCTGCCTCAGCAACCTTGGTTTAAGACAAGACACTGGATATAACCCCTTCTCCCCCCAGCTTTTCTAAGAGTGATATCTAGAAGTGGTGGTCCCTGAGCAGCGCAGGTGTACATTCCCCCCCTTCAAAAAAAGAGAAAAGACAACAGTCACAGTAGGACAGGGATGGAACTCAGTGGTAAAGCACTTGCTTTGCATAATGGAGGCCAATTTTTTTTTTTTGGGGGGGAGCCACACCTGGTGATGCTCAGGGTCACTCCTGGTGTGGCTCAGGTCGGTGTGCAAGGCAACTGCCCTACTGGCTGTACTGCCCTTAAGACCTGGGTTTGATTCCTTGCATAGACTAAGACCAACAGTTGGAAAACAGTTACTAGAGCATTTCTGAAGCGAAAAACTACAAATATCCTACATGTATAAATGCAATATTGCAACAGGAAGCTTTTGCATAGCTCATTAAATAATAAAGGGTTGAGCCCAGTATGTGCAGGCAGGAGGCCCTGCTTTGATCCCTGGCACTGCATGGTTATGTGTGTACAGAAGTGGGAGTAAGCCCAAGCATCACCTAGAGCCCCCCCCACCAATAACAACAAAAAAACCCGGAAAATATATTTAAGCAAAGTTGCAGTATAAATACATGTGTTCAGCTTCATGTAATAAACAGGTCTTGTGCTTACAGACCAGGAAACAGTCAACTGTAGTTACCACGGTGTGCACTTGCAATCTAGTCTTTATCACGGCATGAATTTGCTAAAAAGGGCCTCTAAAGACACACTGGTGGGCAGAGGAACTGCCTCAAGGGACAGAGCAGAAGCCTGAGTGGCAAAGCCCTGATTTCCATCCCCGATACCTGCATGGTCCACTGAGAACCTCTTCCAGGACCCCACAAGAGATAGTACAAAAAAAAAAAAGGGGGGGGTTGTTGCGGGCCGGAGAGATTGCACAGTGTCGCTAAGGCGCTTGCCCTTGTACCACGCCCACGAGCGTTCAATCCTTGACTCCACGAACGATCCTCTGCGAGATGCCTACGCACAGAGCCAGGATCGCCGAATGTGACCCAAAACACAACACCCACTCTCGCTTTGTGGATTTTTTTCTTTTTTTTAAAGGCTTCTGAAGAGAGCCCACGTCCGTGCATTTAGTAGACACTACACTGCCGAAAGCCGATGATGCGGGAGATGCAACCTCCTTAGCAGTAACTGGCGGGGGCACTGTTTTCCCCTTTTTTAAAATACAATTTTAAAGCTTTCTGGAAAGGCAATGCACACCCAGGGTCTGGTGTTCTGAGGGGCTGCGGCGGGCGGGGACACCCGCGAGCAAGCCCCCGGCCCGCGGCCGCCATTTCCCGGGGCCAGGCCGCGCGCCGGCCCCGCGCTCGGCTCCCCGCGCCCGTAAGATGGAGGGGAACGGCCGCGCCTACCTCAGCGAGCCGTGCGTGAGGAGGAACGCCAAGACGCGCAAGGCGCTCAGCACCGCCTGGCCCTCGTGAAGCCGGCAGGGCACGTCACCGGGACTGCGGCCCCGCGGCGAGGCCCGGGACGCGAGCAGGCAGGGGCCCCGCGCCGGGCTCCCCATGGCCGTCAGCGCCGCGCCGCGCCCCGAGCGCTTCCGGTCAAGGCCGCGCCGGATCCGGTGGCCCCGCCCGGGGCGCCTCAGGCCGGCACTGGAGGTCCCCGCGCCGCCCCGGGTTCCGCCCTCCGGCCAGCTCGGGTCTGGCTCCAGACAATCTGAAACTTCCCAGCCCGGGGCCGGCTGTGCGGCAGCCGGGCCCAGCCACAAGCACCGTGAGAACACTCACCATGTCGGAACGATTACCTCCACTTCGCCAGCTCCCGGCCCAGATTCCTGAATCGTTCTGCGCTTGCGCAGAGCACTCTCTAGATCGATAGCCTCGGAGACCAATGAGGAGCCAGCGTGGAGCGTGCGGGCGGGTCAGATTTAGCTCCGCCCCCTCAGGGCTACAGGGGACTTGGCCCAGCAAAAAGCCAAAGGCCGAGGAGTATGATAGCTGTGTTTTCCCAACTATACCCATGCAGAAAAAAAGCCAGTTAGCGGGATCGGAGTAGTGTCCTCCTGTTTTGCCGCCACATCCCGCGATGCTTTACTCCTGGCGGGACTGGGCGGGTGGGGTTGTGTGGGTGGGGGTTATGAAGTGTCGGAATGAACCTGGTTAGGTGGTGTGCAAGGCAAACGCCTTACCCACTGTTCTAATAACTCTAGCCTCCACATAGGTCTAGGCTGAGCTAATCTCATCATCGGCCACCCTCCAGATCCCATGGCTGCTTCTCCCGCAAGGGAACATAAAATGAGGCCCCCATAGCCATGCCGCCGGATTCCGCGGCAGGTTGTTTCCACTCTGGGTGCCCCGGAGGGGGGCGGCGAGAGCCCTCCCCGCCCCAAGGGACCCAGCCCCGGGCAGCCGACCTCCACCACCCAACTGCGGCCACACTCCAGGCTGCTCCCCACCCACTAGGGCTGAGCCTTAAGTAGGAGTGAAAATATTCCTGGGAGGGAGTGTGTGTGTGGGGGGGTGTTTGCGGCAGCGCGACACATAAGACCCTCTCTACCCATTCTCCATAATTATCACACCACATTTGATGGGGTTCAGATAGTAGGCAACAAATCAAAGAGGGAAATATATATGCATTTAATGCATTTATACATATTTTCAGATATATATACCAAAGCTCACATCACTCAAACTTTAACATGTTAGTGATATATCCTATAGATTGTCTTAGTGGCTCCTGCCAAAATAGAACAATATTCACACTGCTTCTTATATGGACACTTTTCTGTAAGCACGTTCAGCAGTTCTTCATAACAGATAATACAAAATATATTCTTTTGGTTGTGTTTTGAGACAGGGATGGGGGTTTGGGATGGAAACATCCCGAATTTGGTGGTGGGAGGGATTGGTATGTGAATATTAAATGTAATCAAATATTGTGAACTAACTTCACTGTCACTGTCATCCGTTGCTCATTGATTTGTTCGAGCGGGTACCAGTAACGTCTCTCATTGAGAGACTTACTGTTACTGTTTTTAGCATATCCAATAAGCAAGGGTAGCTTGCCAGGCTCTGCCGTGCGGGCTCCATACTCTCAGTAGCTTGCCTGGCTCTCTGAGAGGGGCGGAGGAATCGAACACGGGTCGGCCGCGTGAAAGGCAAAAGCCCAACCACTGTGCTATCGCTCCAGCCCTATGAACTAACTTATAAAATAAAAAAAAATTTAAAAAATGGTCTAGGCTAATTATGGTAGGCCTGATGAAGAGTGATGGGCAGCAGAGAAATCCTTTATGCGTCCAGGAAAATTGCATCGAGGCCGTGGTGAAGTCCAGGTTTGAGGCTGAGGTCTGGGGGTCGTTAGAACGAGCACCTTGGGAATATCCCAGACCAGTAGAGGAATCGATCAGGGCTACTCTTGGAGTCTGTGCACATGAATCCGAGCTCAGTCCCACCCTGTGTGACCTTGGAGAAACCACCACTTCACATCATTGTGCTCTTCTCATTTTCTCACCTGTAAACGGGGTTTTCCTTTCTTACCAGAGGCCTATGTTCCGTTATCAGCTCTTCAGCAGGACACAGAAATGTCTTTGTTCTCTATCGGAAATGATATGTTAAAAACAATCATCTCCAGGGAGATAGCTTAGTGTGAAACAAGCTTAGTTCCTAGAAGGCCCTAGGTTCCATACCCAGTACATTGCCCAGCTCTCCCCCGCCAAACACAAAAACACTGTTAGTATACCATGTGACACGTTACTGAGCTGAACAGTGACTTCAGTGGCCTCAGGATCCCATGAACAAAAGCTGTGTTTTTTTAAAAAAATTAGTTTGATAGGGACTGGAGCGATAGTACAGCAAGTAGGGAGTTTGCCTTGCAGGCGGCCAACCCAGGTTCGATTCCCAGCATCCCATATGGTCCCCTGAGCACCGCCAGGAGTGATTCCTGAGTGCAGAGCCAAGAGTGAGCCCTGAGCATCGCCGGGTGTGACCCAAAAAGCAAAAAAAGAAAAAAAAATTAGTTTGAAACTAGTATCATTAGTTTGCTAAATTTAATACAAAGGACTTAACTAATATGTCATTTGGTACTCTACAGTTGAGAGCATTGGTGACAAAGCAAGGAAACTTAGCAGAGGATCAAAGTTAATGTTCTGGTAATGGGATATACTGATGTGTGCTCCCAATGCAGTATGCCAAAGGCACAACACAAAATTCCATGAGAAAGCATTAAGCTTAATTAGAAGGAAATGTATAATATCCCTGGGTCTGCCTAGTCAATACTGTATGTATGTCAAGGTCAGTGAAATATGAAAGGCTTTGATGGAAAAACTTTGATGGAAAGACTGGTGAAATCTCAACAAGGGCTACAGATTAAAAGTTATTTATCAAAGTACATTTAGATCATCTTAACAAATTATGGGTGATTTTAACACTGGAAAATGTGGCTGAAGGCTATATGTGCAGGAGTTTTCTACACTATCTTTGCAACAGCTCTGTGTTCAAAATTTAAGTAATTCCTTTTGGTTTACTTTGTCTTATGTATCACCTGGGGAAACATAGAAGGTGGGAGACAAAACGCAAGCTGCCAAGTATTGAACCCGGGTTCCTCATGTGCATGCTCTAGTCTGCCCTTTGAAACCGTATTTCTTGGGTGTCCAAAGTTGTTTTGTTTTTAGATTATGTATTTAAAAATTGCTATTTAATGCTAGAAACATTAGCACAGCATTTAGCAAAAGGCAGGCAGGCTATACCTCAAATCATCCCAGAACATGGCATATCATGATCACACTACAAATGAAAAACTGGATTAGTTTTCTGTGATAAAAGAACTTTATAAGATCATAATCACAGAAACAAAGAGAAGTCACTAATTTATGTAGCCGGAGTGAGAATGAAGATGAAAGAGGAGATGGACATAGGCCCTTGATAGTCTTTCAATAGCAGACTTATTTTGCAGTTTGTTCTGTGAAGTAGAGGAACCACTAAATTGCTGAGCAGTGGAGAAGAATGAGAGTGAGGCTTTCCCACAGATTCTAAGGCAGCAAAGATAGACCACAGTGGGTAGGAAGAAGTAAAAAGTTTTGTTGATTTGACTGGATTAGAGACTCATTAGTTGAAATAGCTGAAATGGCTACTAGGGTTATGTTTATAACAGTACAACAAAATATTTGGGGCAGGGAGAGGGAGATAGGGCCCATACCCAGCGATGCTCGGGCACCATGTGTCACTTTCAGCAGTGCTAGGAGGACCATACAATGTTTGGGATCAAACTTAGGCCTCGTGCATGTAAAGTAAAAGCTGCAGCTGTTTTTTTTTTTTTAAACTTTATTACCGTTGGGAGAGGTAGGCATCAATGCTTTCTGGGGAGAATATCCGGGGCATTTTCTACTGTTTTCAATACTCAATACTTTTTTTTTTTCTTTTTGGGTCACACCCATAGATGCCTAGGGGTTACTCCTGGCCTCATGCAAGGCAAAGACCCTACCCGCTGTACTATCGCTCCAGCCCTTTTAAGCTACCATCCTAATCCAACTACTGTAAAAAATCCACCCCCCCTTTTTTGAAGGGGTGTCATACATGACTGTGCTCTGGGTTTATCTCCTGTCTTTTCACTTAGGGATCATTCCTGGTGTGCTTAGGGGTTCATATGGGATCAAGGGATTGAAATACCACATGGGTCAGCCTCTTGCGTGTGCCTGACTATGTACTACTTCTCCATCCCTAAGCAAAACCCTGAAACATACAGGCACTGGAACTAGATAGTCCTGCATTCCAGTTTAACTGCTGCCCTATAATAACTGTGGTCACTTTAAGTTACTAATTTACTATTAGCTTCTATTTTTGTTTGTGTTGTTTTTGGTGACGCTGAGGTAACTCCTGGCTCTGCACTCAGGAATTACTCCTGGCAGTGCTGAGGAACCATATAGGCTGCCAGAGATTGAACCCGAGTTGGCCTCTGACAAAGCAAGTGCCTTACCCACTATACCATCGCTCCAGCCTCATGCTTGTATTTTTTTTTTTTTTACTATAAAACAAATTATTTTTGACTGAGTGTCCAGGAAGACTAAATATTAACACACTTCTTTTACCTAGCAATGTTTGAGACACAGTAATAAATACTGACAGTTGTCCTGGGTTGTTAAGATAGAAAAGAAATTAAGAAATTAACAGACCAAGGTTGAAATAGAAATAAGGAAAAGTAACAGAAAAGATGTTTTAAGTTATATGAGAGCAGTACTACAAATTCCCAAGGGGTCCTTTCCCTGTGGGGTGCTTTGAGGAAACTCTTTAGCTCACAGTATCTTTTTGTTTTTTTTTTGGCTTTTTTTTTGGGTCACACCCGGCAATGCACAGGGGATACTCCTGGCTCTGCACTCAGGAATTACTCCTGGCGATGCTCAGGGGACCACATGGAATGCTGTGAATTGAACTTGGGTTGGCCACCTGCAAGGCAAACGCCCTGCCCAATGTGCTATCGCTCCAGCCCTACTCACAGTATCTTTACTTAATGGAAGTTTGTTCATTTGGGACCATCAGTGTCTTTTTGAAGTCTTCAGTGATCCCAACAGTACTTGAGGACCAGGACAATTTCCCTAGTTCTTCTCCCTACAGACATGTAGGAACCAAGAACTTAAAATGCACTGACTCTGAGTGTCAGCTTCTGTTCCACAGTTAATACAATAATAAGACAGTTCTTGAAAGTCCAGAGAACGGCAGTCAACCACGGCTGAGTCCTAATTTGAGCTTTGTAGGTTTGGGGCTGGAGAGCCATAACTACTTTTTTTTAAGCCAGGGGCAATCTTCCTCATTTATGTTTGTTTGTTTATTTATTTAGGGTCTCACACAGCGATGCATAGGGATTACTCCTGGCTCTGCACTCAGGAACTACCCCTGGCGGTGCTCAGTGGACCATATGGGATGCTGGAAATCGAACCTGGGTCGGCCGCATGCAAGGCAAACACCCTAGCCGTTGTGTTATTGCTCCAACACTTCCCCATATTTAAAGCATATTGAAGTTAGAGCTTTTTGACTGCATGTGTGGGACAAATTAAACAGGATAGGGTCTACTGCTCAGGAGCTAGGATGGAGCAGTTTAATCGTATCCTCCAGTCACTGTTAGACCAGCATATTTAAAAAAATTCCACTTAGTTTCTTTGAACTAGGTTTTTTTTTTTTAAATGACATCATGATCACCTGATATGTACTAAAAAGAGCTACTGAAGCTAGTCAGGACAGCTAGCTCATTGAGAACAATTGTGCTTAGCAACTAGCTGGTTTTCAATTCAGCATTCACAAGTGAGGTCCCCTTTCACCTTTAGTAATCTCAGAAAGGTGTAGGCCATTATCTTGGTTCTCTTCAACATGGGTGCCACATCCATTTTCATCTCAGCTGACTTTTTTCCCCTACTTACTCCACAATTCAGACATGTTGTAAAATGCCCACTTACAACAGCAGAGAGACGGAAATCTATACAACTTGGTCCTATAGAAGGTTTCTCTGTAGGTGGGAGAAAACCTTTTTACTCAAGACTAACATAAAAGTGTGCAAATGAAGGACAAAAAAAAGTTTAATTATAAACACAATTTTACATCTTTTAAGGAAATTCAAGTGAGACAGCCCCCTGAAGGACCTCTATAAGAGCACTTGACTCCCTGTGATATTTGTAGAGTTACCTGAGTATTTGAAATTACAGTTCAAGAAAACAAAGGAACTCCAATACAGTAAATATACAATCCAGTGCTGCCATTCCCTGTTTTTAGTCAATGAAAACATAGCAATATATACAAATACTTTTGAAAATAAATCTAAAGTTTAAAAAAAATGGGGGGGGGCTGGAGATACCAACAATACTAATAGAAATAGTTAACTTAAAATAGTTTAGACAGATGGGGTTACATCCAAAACAAAGAATATAAAAATAGAGAACTCTTAATTCCATGAGTTATCATTGGTAACATTTCAGATTAAAGTGGTAGACTTGATGGAAGTGGGCCTGACTGAAATGGTTCATTCAGGATGATACATTTGTGGGCAGTAAATCATGTTTCACAGAAATTTCTATTCTATTGACACTGTATGTCAATAGCCTGATGTAAAGATTTAAAACTTAAATTTTAAATAGAGTTATTGTAAGTCTTATGAAATTAGATTTTTCTGCACTCAGATCATAAAAGACAAACAGAAATTTATTATCATGAGCTGCTGGATCAGTTATAAGACAGTTTATTGATGAAACAAGTGAGATTCTTCCCTACTGACCCAGGTTATGAAATGTTGCCTTCCCCAACCTCCCAAAAGAGCAGAAGAATAAGGCAATTGCTCATTTTACTTAGTTTTTATTTCAACATAACATGCAGTAAAAAAAAAAAAAATTAAACAGGATTTATTAGCATTTACAATGCTTACAAAAGAAAAAGGACTTGAAAAGCAATTTAGTTGATATTTTTAAGAAATCATTCTAATTAAATACTTACAATAAATCTATTTCAAATGTTCAGTTTGGATCAAAATTTAAGATAGCATTTGGTATTTATATCTGCTGTCTAGTTGCAGTACTTTTATATAACCTCTGATTCTTGGGATATCCAGCCCCCATTTTCCAAACACAGCAGGGAAGACATATACATGTAGCCACTTAAATTAAAGGAAGAAAGAGTAAGGGAAATCCCAGGCTGCAAAAAATATATACAAGCATTTACCTTTTTCAGAATTAAATGTTTCTTCCATAAAAATATTAAATAGCCAAGCCCTATAGAACTAGGGCCAGATCTACTTCAAATATAACTTCTGTATTTAAAAATATAGGGCAGAAAGCCTTTCGGGTGATGTTTATACAATTTCACAATATTTCTAGGTTCCTAAATGAATCAAGCATTATGTAGAACAAAAAAGTCTACTTTCTTACACTATCTTTTAATTTAATCTCATAAATTTCTAGTAAATATCATAGGCAACTACATTTCAATGAGAATTCACCTCAATAGGAAGTCTTTATAGACGGCTTAATTTCCATAGCCATAAATTACCAAAGTTCAGAGTTGTATAATGAGTGGGTAGTTGGCAGACATTCGCTCTGAAAGACAAAGCAATAGCATTTTTTCTTCCCCTACCAACAAAAAGGCAGAGTCCCTACTTTGAAAACAACTAGGGATTTAAGAGAACATATTACACCTTCTGGAATTATGCAGAATTTAGATAAACAAAGATAGGATTGGGGAGAGCCAAATCTCTCCCTTTACACTGACAATTTCTGAATGAGGCAATCTTTTCACTCATAAATCTGTTTTATGATGGCAGTGTTTTAAAGTACAGACACACATATTTAAATGTATTTTGTTGTTCCAGGATGTAAAAGGAAAAGTAGCTAGGAACCAAAACAATGGTTTTTTTCCATATGAACAGAGGTATGCTATTCTAACTTTTGGCTCAATGCTACTTGTTCATACTATCCTACTGAAACCTGCCAAGTCCCTGTTTTCACAAATTATGAGGCTCTCTTAAGGTTGAGCTATGATAGGCATGCAGCTGGCTTAGGTTTTATCCCACTGTCTATAAAGTCAAACCTCTTAGAGCAGTCATTTCGACAATCTAAGCTCATCCAATTTAAAAGAATTAACTGTAATGAAGTTCAAAGTGCATTAAAATGGTTACTAATGGAACAGTCTAAACAGACATGAAAAAAACAAATAAAAAAAAAAACAACAAAAAACCCAAAGTAGGGAAAACCTGTTACTATTTTTAGGATCAAAGACAATATTGCAAATAAAGGATATCAATCTAACTCAGGGAAATGTAAAGAATGGAAATGACTATTATTGTAATGTCAGAGATATGTTAAATTTGAAAATTTTAAATCACATTGAGAATACATTTTTATGTATTCTACTAGAAATGTATTGCTAGTAAAAAGATGATTCCCATCTTTATAGACAATACCATGCTCTCACTCCCTAAAGAAACTGTAATTTTTTTGTTTCGTTTTGGGCGATACCCAGCTGTTCCCAAGAATTACTCTGGCTCTGTGCTCAGGAATCACTCCTGGCAGGCTCAGGGGACTGTATGTGGTGCCAGGGATAGAACCCAGGTTGGCTGTGTGCAAGGCAAGTGCCCTACCTGCTGTTCTATCATTCCAGACCCTTAAAAAATTGTCATTTTAAAGAGTATTTCACTGACCTCTATTTGAACTAGAAAACCATTTGAACTCCTTAGCAATAAGTAAACATAACTAAAGTTGTTAGATTATGATAAAATTATAAAGATGAATTTATATTATAGGAACATACAAAAACTATTGATAAATCCTTCAATAAATTCTGCTAGATTAATTCCAATTATAGTAAACCTTTATAAATGACAGCTTTGAAGGAAGCACAGTGTTAATATCATCTGTAAAGTTTAGTATTTGCAAGGCAATTAAAATAATCAAACATCCAAATGAAGTTCTGAAGTCATTTGCAGATTGGGATCACTTCTCCCTGAATTCAAATGAACAAAACTACTTTATAGAAAGATGCAAAAGTCTTGCATCAATTTCCAGGAATAGCATCAAAATGATGCATGAATTCATGCTCTGGAAAGGGAAAACAACAGTCAGGCCAGGCTGAAATAAGAGAGCACAAGCCAGAAGTTTGCTCATGTCTCGCTGGGCTAAGCTTGCATTTATAAGAAAAACCTCCTTCTAAGAGGTTTCATTGGAAGATGTTAAATATTGCAGTTACCGAAGGACTTCATTGCACATCTGCAGAATGTCTAAAAGAAAAACCTACTCTCCCAAGTGAGACTTTTGACACACATATAATAAACTTGTTAAGGAAACAATCTAGTGGAATAAGACAAGGTAGATTTCATTGCTGTATTAAATCTCTTATAAAGTAAGGTTTTTACTAGTTGTTTGCAGATCTGATTTCTGGAAACATTGAGGAGCAATCCAGAATCACTGGGAGATAAATCTCAATAGTAACATTAATTTACTTACACTCAGATAACTCTCTAAACAGTCACAGTCCAATTTTACAACAAGATGTGCAATAAGCAGAGAAGGAAAAGAACAAATATTCCAATTACGTTCTTGTCCTACAGTGGTATAAGTTCTCAGAAGTTATTCTTGTCCAAATCCTTCTGTTTCTTCAATGGCAAATAACAACTTTTCCTTCAGTTGCTCATAGCTCTTATATGGTGGCAGGTCCAGGCGGTTAAAACTAAAAGCAAGAATTGTTAGTTTGAGAAAATGAAATGCATAGAGAATCATACGGCAATATAGTATACAACACTAATTTTAAGGTCAGGTAGAACTGGGTTCAAATTCCAGTTGTCATGCCAAGTGCTTTTATTTTTCCAAGTTTTGATTTCTTTTTCTTCTTCTTCTTCTTCTATTTTTTTGGGGGGTTTTATGGGTTACAGATTACCCGGTGATATTCAGGGCTTATTTCTCTTTCTGCACTCAGGGATCACTCCTTGAGGTGCTTGGTGGATCATATGGAGTACTGGGAATCGGATAAGTAAGACATGCTCAAGGCAAGCACCCTACATACTGTACTATCTCTCTGGCTCAACCTTTCTTTTCTTTATTAAGAAAGAAATAATATTTCCTACCCAGAATAGAATGAAGGAGAAACAAGCTAAATACAGTAGCTGGTACCCAACAGGTAGTAAGTAAAACGTTAATATTTTCTTGCTCTCCCATCTACCTGAATCTCAATCAGTGGTTAGCAAACTTTTTGTAAAGGGCTAAATAATATATTAGGCTTTGTGGGACTAAAGTTTTTATTTTATTATTTATTAATTTATTGGTTTTTGGGTCATCTGGTAGTACTCAGGGCCATATTGGGTGCCAGGAATCAAACCCGGGTCAGCTGCATGCAAGGCAAGCACCCTAACCACTATACTATCACTCCTGCAGGGGACAAAGTTTTTATAAAATCAAAACGGTTTATATGAACAGGGATACCTCCATGGGTTGTGGTATATGCATTATATGCAGGAGGTCTGGGTTTGATCCTTGGTACCACATGGTCCAGGAATAAACCTCTGAGCACAGCCAAGTATGGCAGAAAGAAAACCAAATAGTCTTTATATACAATTTTAAGAGTAAAATACAGTATTCTACTATTGTATTTTTAACCTGTGAACCATTTATTTATCTTCAATGCAGTTATTTAAGATATACATAATAATGAATATAATTGAGAATCAAGAAATAAACATGTTGATACTGGAATTATAAGAATTAAGAATTAATTAAGAATTGTACTAATAGTAACAATTACAAAGAATTGTAATTGCATGCATACCTTGCATGCAGTCTACCGAGCTTCAATTTCTGGAACCCTATTGTATAGTCCTCTGAGCTCTGCTGACTATTGAGTGCAGAGTCAGGAGTAAGCCCTGAGTATAGCCAGGAGTGGAACCAAAAAAAAAAAAAACCCACAATAAAAAGGGTGGGGGTGGGGGAGAATGGGAAAAGGTGATGATTGCAAGTGATTGTAAGGATTATTCTAAAGTGACAGAAATACTCTAATCCTGTACCATAGTTGGTTAAACTTGCCTGTGAGTAAACTAATAGCTCTGACTTAAAACAGGCAAACAGGGGCTGGAGAGATAGCACAGCGGGTAGGGCGTTTGCCTTGCACGCGGCCGACCCGGGTTCAAATCCCAGCATCCCATATGGTCCCCTGAGCACGGCCAGGGGTAATTCCTGAGTGCAGAGCCAGGAGTAACCCCTGTGCATCGCCAGGTGTGACCCAAAAAGAAAAAAAAAAAAAAAAAAAAAAAAAAAAAAAACAGGCAAACAGTATAGTGTGGGAAATCATTCTCTAATAAAAACCCCAAGGTCTGGATAGTTCCCTAGGCAAAACAAGTTTAGTTAGTTTAGACAATCAGGGCTGCAAACATGTGCCCTTGACAGAATTAAACAAGTTTAGTTTAGACTTAAGGACTGCCAATATGCACCCAGGCAAGAATAGAATAGGAATTTATATAACTTTAATACTACATTAAAAAAAAATTTTTTTTTTGGGGGGGCCACATCCAGGTGTGCTCAGGGCTTACTCCTGGCAGTGTTTGAAATGCCTTATGGGGTCCCAGGAATTGAATCTAAGTCCAGTACATGGAAGGCAAACACCCTACCTGCTTCACTCACTCTCCAGCACCTAATACACTATTTTAAAGGTGTCTGCTGATTGGCCATGTGAAAATCCAAGCTTTTGCTCTAATGTAGCTGCTCATTTTTCTTTTTCTTTTTGGGTCACACCTGGTGTTGCACAGAGGTTACTCCTGGCAATGCTCAGGGGACCATATGGAATGCTGGGAATCGAACCCGGGTCGCCTGCATGCAAGGCAAACTCCCTATCCACTGTACTATCACTCCATGGTGTCATCTGCTAACTGTTCTTAATATACCTGTCAATTTAAACAAAGGTTCACATGTTTGGAGTCAGGTTGTGGGTGCAGAAATCTAATTCAATAAATGGCTAGTCAACTGCCTTGTTCAGGCTGTTAAGACTAGCTTGCAATCAGGACAAGCAACAGTATCAGTCTGTCTCATTTTTTGTGACTGACACCTCTGTGTGTGTGTGTGTGTGTGTGTGTGTGTAAAATGGCTCAACACATTTTAACTATCAACAAGACACTAAACGGGATCTCTGCCACAGAATCAGTCTGTCTCATTCTTTGTGACTGACACCTGTGTGTGTGTATGTGTGTGAAAAATGGCTCAACATATTTTAACTATCAACAAGACACTAAATGGGTAGCTTCCACTTGCCTCTTCTATAAACTTTCTAAACTGGACTAGAACCCTTTCACCAGGTGTTTGAATCAACTTCTATGTAGACACATGTATTAGATCAATTACTTATCTCTTTTATGCCCTAAAAAGAAGTCTATAAGACAAGTGGGGGTGAGGGGATAGAGCGAAAAAGAGACTATTTACTCTTTCTAATTTAACTTACCAGGTATGACTTCTGGGTAACCAATTTTCTTTTCCAACTTTTTCAATGCAAAATTTCTGTGGTCCATTACTCCCTGAAATAGTAAAATCATTAAGTCTGGCAGTGAAATGCCTCTCAAACTGGGATCCCTAATCCATCAACATCTACAACACCAGCGAATATCTTTTAATCATAAACCCCAAACTCCATCAGAAACTCTCTGTAAACGAGGTTCAGCGATATGTGTCTTAACAAACTTCAAGAAAAAACTTGAGTACTTATTTGTTAATGTACAGCCAAGAAGAAAAAATGTAGTCTTATCTAGCAGATTCTGGAACAGCTTGTTAAACATTATAAAATATAAACAACCCAGTTACTTTAACACTAATAAGTTTATGTTTACAGCTCCTTGAGGGCAGTGTTTCTTAGCTTTTTCTGATTGCAAACCCCTTTCTGATCTTATTCCCACCCCCTTCCCTTCCCTTCTGTTTTTGGGGCCATATCTCGCAGTGCTCAGGAAACCATGTAGAATACTAGGGATGGTACCCAGGTCAGCCATGTGCAAGGCAAGTGCCTTACCTGCTGTACTATCTATGGCCCCTCAATCTAGTTCCCTTCCTGTGCAGACCCCTCAAAGCTCCCATCTTACTAGTTGGCCTCTTGCCATGGCTCCTTTAGAATATTCTTGGACCCAGGGTGGTCATATGCCTTACCCTTTTACCCTTAAGAAGACAGTGTCCTTAGGACTCACTAATTACCCTTACACACACTTCTTTTCCTTTATATATCTTCCTCAGTAGTTAGTTATGAATAGTATTGCTTCTTTAACATTCACTACAGCTAAGAAATACTCATTGGTGTTCACAGGGGCTGTTAATGCTACTAGACTTTTTAAAATTATAACTAACCGCATTCCAATACAGAAGTAACACATTTATAAATCTTTTGCATGCAGTAGACAGTTATACTCTAAAGAATTTTCACATGTTCCATTGGATTAAACCCAGTAGCACTGTAGCACTGTCGTCCCATTGTTCATCGATTTGCTCAAGTGGGCACCAGTAACATCCCCATTGTGAGACTTGTTACTGTTTTTGGCATATTGAATATTGCCAGGCTCTACTGTGTGGGTGGGATACTCTCGGTAGCTTGCCAGGCTCTCCGAGAGGGACAGAGGAATCGAATCCGGGTTGGCCACGTGCAAGGCAAATGCCCTACCCACTGTGCTATCGCTCCAGTCCAAATATAAATATAAATACAAATATAAATTGGTAGTACTTTTGCATCTGTCACTGTATCACTGTCATCCTGTTGTTCATCAATTTACTCGAGGGGGCACCAGTAACATCTCCATTCCTCCCAGCCCTGAGATTTTAGCAGCCTCTCCTTTCTCATCTTTCCCAATGATTGGAAGCTCTTTCAGGGTCAGGAGAATGAGACCTGTTATTGTTATTGTTTTTGGCATATTGAGTATGCCACAGAGAGTTTGCCAGGCTCTGCTGTGCGGGTGGAATACTCTCGGTAGCTTGCCAGGCTCTCCGAGAGGCATGCATACATATATATTTATTTCCCTATATGATTTTGCATTTAATAATACTAAATAAATAAATAAAAAATAAATAATATTAAAGTGGGTTTTTTTGTTTGTTTTTGGGCCATACCTGCAGTATTCAGGGGTTTCTCCTGGCTCTGCATTCAAGAATCACTCCTAGCAGTGCTTGGGGGACTATAAAGGATGCCAGGGAGAACATATGGGATGCCAGGGATTAAACCCAGGTTAGATGCATGCAAGGCTGTACTACTGCTCTGATCTTGGAAAGTAACTTATGTATACATACCCATGAGGTCAGCAAATCCTCCAACTGGTAGTCGGCAGGTTCCAGTAACAAACTGCAGAAGTCTCATTCTTTTCTCATTATCAATTTCTTTAACAAACTGTTGAAAGCATATCCAAAGACACATAGACACACATTACACTATATCCAGCACAAAAAGAAAACTATACTTATTTTAAATGCTGAATTTGTGTCAGATGCACTAGACAATGAATGATCCCTCTGTACCTATCCCCATTTGTACAGCCAAAGTTAAACAATCTCTATTCTACTTAAATCTGAAAATCATTCTTACAGGGAAATGTTTTCTACTCATTGCAGTCTCAACAACAGGTCTCCATAGGCAGCCCTTCTCCCCCTTTATTCTGTTCTACATGACATTCATGTAGTTACCTAGGACAAAGAGTTTGATGCAGCACAAACCATTTCTTTAAATAAATAAATGAATTTAAAGTCACAGAATTTTTTTTTTCTTTTTGGGTCACACCCGGTGATGCACAGGGGTCACTCCTGGCTCTGCACTCAGGAATTACCCCTGGTGGTGCTCAGGGGATCATATGTGATGCTGGGAACCGAACCCAGGTCGGCCACGTGCAAGGCAAACGCCCTACCCGCTGTGCTATTGCTCCAGCCCCTAAAGTCATAGAATTTTGATCCAAATAAAGAAAGTCCTAATAACTTTCTTTACTCAATGTCCTTTAAAGTTTAGGCACATGAATATAAGACTAAGTTATATGGCTATAATACTATTAATATAATTCTAATAATACAAAAGTTTAGTATTTTTGTTTTTGTTTTGGAGCATACTTACCAATTCTTAGGTGTTACTCCTGGCAGTGGTTGGGGAACCATGTAGGATGCCAGGGATTGAACCTGGGTTTACCATATGCAAGGTAAACACCAACTTATTGTACAATTTTTCTGGCCAAGATTAGTTTTTTAAATAAAAGTATAACTAGGATTAAACATTATTCTTTGAGGGGTCTAAGTAATGGTACAGTGGGTAGGGTGTTTCCCTTGCATGTGACTGAACCAGGTTTGATCCCTGGCATCCCATATGGTCCCCTGAGCACTGCCAGGAAAAATTCCTGAGTGCAGAGCCAGGAGTAATCCCTGAGCATTGCCGAGTGTGACCCAAAAAGGGGAGAGGAAAGGAAGGAGGGGGAGGGAGAGGGAGAGGGGGGGGAAGAGAGAGGGGAGAAGAGAGAGAGAGGGAGGGAGGGAGGGAGGGAGAGAAAGAGGGAGGGAGAGAGAGAGAGAAAGAGAGAGAGAGAGACAGAGAGACAGAGAGAGAGAGAGAGAGAGAGAGGAGTGCAAGATGATACTAGACTGAAAAGTGATAAAAAGACAGTGCAGGGATAAAGGGCCATGCCTTGCATGCTTCTAACCCTAGACCTTTTATGTTCCTCTGAGTACAGAGGTAGGAATAATACCTGAGCACTGTCAAGTACAATTTATAAACAATTCCTAATCCCCAATAAAGATACATATTGCTTCTTGGCAACTCTTAAAAGGATACTATTATAATTTACATCTATTTATTATAATGCATAGAATAAAATGAAGGGTAAGAACATACTAGTACATTGTATTCTGTAATATTTCCATAAATTTTAAGTGATTTTAAAGTATTATAGTGCCTGCTAATAGAAGTTGAGACAAACCTGCCAGAACCACATGATTTGTTTGCTTGTTCTAGTATAATGACGGTAGATAGCATGTCTTTGCCAATCATTCAAATCAATCTCTTGCATTCCACATAAAAGGACCTGAAGGATTGAAAAGACAAACGGTTTCTTTAAGTAACTGTACAACCTATGTAAAAGTGCTATATAGACTCCTAATTTAAAAGTAGCTAGAAATGATGGTAAATGTACACATTGTGATGATTATATTTCAGTGTGTATAAATTTCTAATTATTATGTTGCATACCTAAAACTAAAATTATGTCAACATCAATTATAGCTCAAATTTATAGATAAAAATATTAGGGGCCATAGTTTTAGCATGGCAGTTTTAATCTTGCATGCAGCCAAGCCAGGTTTGATCCTCAGCATCCAAATGGTCCTCCAAGCACTACCAAGAGTAATTTCTGAGCATAGAGTCAAGAGTAAACCCTGAGCATTGCCAGGCGTGGCCCTAAACCCTAACCCACTCCCCAAATTAATATCATTAAACAACTTTCAAGAAACAATTATAAATTGTTTCTGATTTATAAATTGTATCAAGAACTTTGCCTACATAACATCACTGTCATCCTGTTGCTCATCAATTCGTTCGAGCGGGCACCAGTAACATCTCTCATTGAGAGACTTATTGTTACTGTTTTTGGCAAGGGTAGCTTGCCGGGTTCTCCAAGAGGGGCGGAGGAAACAAACTCAGGTTGGCCGTGTGAAAGGCGAATACCCAACCCCTGTGCTATTGCTCCAGCCCACTCCAGCTCCAGTTATAACATATAACTAAGTTATATGAGTGTCCATAAGTAGTGTAACATACACATAGGTAGCAAGTTAGTCATTCTTGTAATGTTATGAGAATAATCCTACTTTTCTGCAATACTCTGGACAAATTATGAATCACTAGGGATGGCTCAAAGCATTCTGCCAGCACATAAAGTTACTACTTCTACCAGAAAGATGAGAAACTGAAGTGAGTAGACACCTGAAGACATCATTTACTAGTATGCAACAGAGAAAGGAAGAAAAACCCATTACCTCTAGTTCTTTTGCATCAAAGTATTGCAAATACTGCTGGGGAAGAATTTCATTAAAGCCCTCAAAGAAAGCTTGTGTCTGTTCTTCAACACCTCGAGACAACCTCCATTCAGCTACCATTCTGGTAAATAAATATTTAAAACAAAATCAGTTATCAGGAAATTTAGATTTTACTGTTTAATTTTTTTTTTAACTGAATCACTGTGAGATAGTTAGAAAACTTCTGTGATCAGGTTTCAGTCATACAATGTTCCAACACCCATCCCTCTACCAGTGTACATTTTCACACCACCATACTCAAAAATATGAACACTTCATGATTTTGCGTGTCATCTTTACACAGGGGACATGCTTATCTTCTCCGTATTGTTCCAATTTTACTGTATGTGCTGCCAAAGTGAGCACTACCCTTAAATTCTAAGTGTAAATTTAATTAGCCTTAAGTAGTTGCAAAAATAGGCTATATTAATGAACAACAGGCAGAATATATTCCAGACTCAATACAGTATCAATCATTTCATTATACTATACTATTTCAAGTACTATTCATGCCTGGCCGCAATTTTTATTTTCTTCAATTTTATCTATGAAGATATATAATTAACAGTTAAAATCACAATTATTGACACTGCATGGCCCCACAAACACTGCTGGTGAGGCACTAACGATATTCAAGCACTGCAATTACTGCCTTGCACATGGTCAGGCCAAGCATCATAGGGCATTTCGAGGGTGGGAGGTCTACAGGAATAAAATAGTGGTTTAACACCTGTCTTGCAATACAGAATCAAGAGTTCACTCTTCCAATGTCTCACATGTGCTACACATGATCCTGGAAACTCTGCTATTTGTGATCCCCAGGATTGCAAGCTTGTGAACCACCAAGAATACCACAACTGAAATGTGCAATTGTTGACTCAAAAAGTGCAACCCCAGGCATGATGTATCAAGTACTACAATAGAAGAGAGCAAACCTCAGTGAGCACCACTTTAGCCAAGTGAGCAAGTGCCACAGCCTGATGTGCAAATCCTTAGCAAGCATCACACTCAAGCATGTGTACAACCTCAGTAATCACAACCCTATCAACTACAACAATAATAAAGAGATGGAGGAAAAAAAATTAAAAAAAAAAATTTGGGGCCATACTGGGCATCCTCGGGGTGCCAGGGACCAAACCCAGTCAGCTGCATGTAAGGCAAACACTCTACCTGATATGCTATCACTCTAGACCCAAAAAGTATTTCTAAAAGAAAAACAAGGAGCTATAGAGATAATGAAGTAGTTAAAAGAGCTTGCCTGCGGCTGGAGCGATAGCACAGTGGCTAGAGCGTTTGCCTTGCATGCGGCCGGCCCGGGCTTGATTCCCAGCATCCCATACGGTCCCCTGAGCAATGCCAGGAGTAATTCCTGAGTGCATGATCCAGGAGCAACTCCTGTGCATCGCTGGGTGTGACCCAAAAAGCCAAATAAATAAATGAATAAATAAATAAAATAGCAAAAAGGGAAAAACAGAAAACTAGGGGAAAATTCCCCCCCCCATTTTTTTTTTTAATTTTTAAAATTTTATTGAATCACTGTGAGATAGTTACAAGCTTTCATGTTTGGGTTACAATCTCACAATGATCAAACACCTATCCCTCCACCAGTGCACATTCCCCACCACCAATATCCGGGGTATACCACCCCTTTCCCACCCTTCCCCTGCCTCTAAGGCAGACAATATTCCCCATACTCTCTCTCTACTTTTGGGCATTATAGCTTGCAACACAGACACTGAGAAGTCATCATGTTTGGTCCATTATCTACTTTTGGCATGCATCTCCCATCCCAACTGGTTCCTGCAGCCATCATTTTCTTAGTGATTAGGGGAAATATTTTTTTTTTTTGGTTTTTGGGTCACACCCGGCGATGCACAGGGGTTACTCCTGGCTCATGCACTCAGGAATTACTCCTGGCAGTGCTCGGGGGACCATATGGGATGCTGGGAATCGAACCCAGGCCGGCCGCGTGCAAGGCAAACGCCCTACCTGCTGTGCTATTGCTCCAGCTAGGGGAAAAAAATTTTAAATACAAAATAATACCAACTATAGGCTAGACAGAGATAGTTTAAGTGGGTAGGATGTTTGCCTTGCAAGCAGCTGACCTGGGTTCATTCCCCACAACCCATATGGTCCCCTGAAAACCACCAGGAGTAATTCCTGAGTGCGGAAGCCAAGAGTAACCCTTGAGCATTGCTGAGTGTGGCCCCCAAAGATAAACAAACAAACAAGAACCCATTAGAATTATATAGCCATAGAAATTAAATACTATTCAAAAACTCAATTACTGAAGACATTAGGATCTGGAGAAGTAGTATAGTGGGCAAGGTGTTTGCCTTACACAAGGCTGACCCGAGTTCAATCCCCTGTATATGGTCCTCTGAATTCACTAGCAGTGTTTCTTTTTTTTGTTTTTGCTTTTTGGGTCACACCTGGCAATGCACAGGGGTTGCTCCTGGCACTGCACTCAGGAATTACTCCTGTGCGGTTCTCAGGGGATCATATGGGATGCTGGGAATCGAACCTGGGTTGGCTGTGTGCAAGGCAAATGCCCTACCCGCTGTGCTATCACTCTAGCCCCACCAGCAGTGATTCTTGAGCACAGAACTGGTAATCAGCCCTGAGTACAGCTGGGTGTGGCCCAACACGAAACAAAACAGAAAACTGAAGACACCAGAACATTTTCAGATAAAAATTAAAAGCATTTATTGCACAGTGAGAGAAATCAAAGGGAAATAATAGATTATTGAAAAACAGATTTCTTAATATCTTTTTAAAAAAATCTACTGATTACTTAAAGAAAAAAAATACGGTACTGAGTTACCAAAAAATAGTAATAGCATAAAGGGCTAGAGAAAAATGAAATTACACTAATACAAGCTTCCAATAAGTTGTAATATTGTATTAAGTTATATTTTTATATGTGAAGATAATAAGTGAAAACTTAAGGATAGACAGCATAATCACAGTAATGACTATAAAAATTAAAATTGTATGTGGTTGACGATGTGATTCAAGAGGTAGAACACATACTTTACAAGTACCAGGTCCTGGATTCAATCTCTGATGCTAAGTGTAGTTCCCAGAACAACAGGAACAAAATAATAAAATATTAATGCAGTATAATAATAAGAAATAAAAGAAGAGACAAAAAGCCTAAAAATTACTGAATTCAAAAGGCAGAAAAAGATGATACAAGGAACTTCGGAAAAAGAAACAAGGCAGAAGACTTAACTATGTCAATCATAACAAATGTAAATATACTAAACACTGCAATTAAAAAATGTAAAGAACTGATTAACCAGAAAGAATGGGAAACTTTAAGTACAAAGACAAAACTCAGGGTCAGGGAGATAGCTGAAGGGGCTAGACTATATACCTGGCATATACAGGACCCCAGGTTTGATCCTCAGAAACATATGGCCTTCTGAGCCCTAACAGCTATAGCTCTGGTGGCCTCCATGGTGCTGCTGGGGGAAAAAGAGGACTCCAAAACAAAAAAGAGACACGATTCAAATGAAAGAATGATGGGAGATATACCATACAAATACTAATCACATGATAGCTGAATTAGATAAACATTTTAAAAGTGAAAAATGGGGCCAGAGAGTGAGTACAGCAGGTAGGGCGCCTGCTTTGCATACAACCAGGTTTGATCCGTGGCACAGCATAAGCCCCCTGAGCACCACCAGCATAAGCCCCTATGCAACACCCAGTGTGGCACAAACCCCTCTTCCTCCTTCAAAAAAAAAGTGCTAGAGACTCAGAAACTGGAATTCAAGAAGAAGCAGATGTGAGAAATCTAAGACTGAGATGACAAAACTGGAATTAAGAATATGTAAATGTTCTTACGCCTAGCTCAGTGGCAAAAGGCATTTTTGCATACATGAAACTGGGATTTGATGAACAGAACTGGGGGAAAAACACTGTCTACTAGTATTGCAACGTAATAAACAGTATACTGAAGTTCATCAGAAAGGCAAAACAGTATAAAAAGAATTCTCTCTCACCTGATATATTCCTCTTTATTTTCTTCTGTTACAAGAATATTGCCACCATTGGGTTTCAAATCATGACTCTTGATTTCACCTAAAATTTCTTTATCGACGGAGAAGTACATTTCCAAACCACATTCTTCAATATTGTTTTCTCTGCACAAATGAAATTAACACTTCATTATGCAATTTCAATAATAAGTTTGTAACCAAAGAGCTATGATCTTTAAGTATTAAAAATCTGGTATTAATCTGTAGTATTAACCCAAAGCAAAAAAATAGAACATCATACTATGACAATGTCATTTCTGACCAAGAATTTAGTTATATTTCTGTAAAATTTCTCATACTGAATAAGACAGGGTTAGATAACAACTCATTTAAATAAAACAAATGCATTATTATACTCTAAATTTACCAATAAAAATGTAGTTCATATTAATAAAGTAGAAATAAACTTACTTAACCCAGATGAGAGAATTGTAAAATTCTGGATCAATGGATTCTAAATCCTTGAGCCCAACTGGTTTGTTCAAGATACGCTTATAGAATGGTAAAGAAAAACCAGTGTCTATAAACTTCCCATGGAACAGAGCCTATGTAAGAAAACAAAAAACAAACCCCAACAATTTATAATAGATACTGCAGAGTTCTTCATTTAAATAAAGGCTACCCCAATCTATTGTAGAGTGACACTAACTAAATACTAAATATAAGAATTTTAACAGTAAATCATGACATGCCAATAAAAATCACATTAGGGGACAGACAGAACAACAGTTAATTCACAGGCTCTATATGCAGCCAACCCCATTTCTGGATAAGCTGTGTCACCACAGGGCCTAAGCAGCAGTGTATCCTGGGGTCTTGAACTGAACTAAGAGCATCCTGGCTGAGAATCATGGGAAAGGGCCCCTAGCTATCCTGAGAACTCTTGGGAGACTCCTACCTCCACTCCCATTAATTAATGCAACCTTGTCATATGACCTCTTATAGCACATTACAGGGGAAAAGGCAAATATAGCAAATCTAATCTTCAATTTCTAAGTGATCTTGGTTATGAGAAAAAAATTAAATGAGACTCTTAGGGAAACAATGCTTTGGTCTCACTATATTAGCAAAATAAATATAGTTCTTCACTTCTACTTACCATGGCAATAAATCTGCCAATAAAACGAAAATATTTCAGATGATCTGGATTGATATAAGAAGCAGGGTTTATTTGCAAGCAGTAGTTATCCTTTCCTGCATATTCAAACAGGCAATACATTGGGTTCAACACTTCATGAGACAAAAGAAAGAACCACTCTCTGAAATCAAAAGAAAATTGAGTGAGAAATCTTCTAAGTAACCATGCCAGTAAATCTTAGAGCAGCACTACAGATTTCTTAAAAATTTACACTCCTTTTTTTTTCTTTTTGTGTCACACCCAGCGATGCTCAGGGGTTACTCCTGGCTCTGCACTCAGGAATTACTCCTAGTGGTGCTTGGGGAACCATATGGGGTGCTGGGAATTGAACCTGGGTTGGTCGTGTGTGTATATATATGGTTATATTGCAAGTATATAAAACATTGAAGAAATGTGACAAGTCATAACTTTTTTCAATTAAAATCATGATACACATTCTATCTTCAGAGACATTAAACTGAGAAAATGTTAGAATGATGAAATACTATGCATAGGTAAGATTAAATTTTTTTTTGACCTTTGTGGTTACAGCAGCTGAAACAAATATATTATTATTCTGTATATTATTATTTTGTCTTTTTGGGTCATACCTGGCAATGCTCAGGGGTACTTCTGGCTCTGTACTCAGAAATTACTGCTAGCAGTGCTTGGGGAACCATATAGGATGCCAGGAATTGAACTAGGTTCAGTCGCATGCAAGGCAAATGCCTTACCTGCTATACCATGGCTCTGACCCCAATTTTATATATTATTAAGTTATAAATAATCTCCGAGTGCTGTTTAGATAAATAAAAAACCTTCCGATTTCACAGAGGCAACAAGGCACTTAATTCAAGTCACTCATTTAATAGGAAATGTTTTGAGAAACAATGTCAAATGTTGTAAAAATAACAATGAATCTCAAGTTTATAAGTTACTATGTAAAACCACTGGTTCTGGAAGTATAGCCAGAGTAAAATTGGGGGAATAAAATGGTTATCAGTTTGACCAAGACTATGGTTTGCTTAGTTTTGGGCCACACCTAGTGCTGCTTAAGGCTTACTTAGGGCATAGGGGACCAAATGTGCCAAGGATGAACCCAGGTTAGTTGGTTAGTTGCATACAAGGAAGCGCCTGTTGTATTATCTTTCCAATCAATGTGACAAAGACACCTTGTCCTTTTAGTTCCTGGATTCTGGCAGTAATGCTTCTCATATTTTAATACTGCTGATTTTTAAATAACTGCTTCCCTTCTAAGTTATTTCACTTTATACAAAATTATTTTTATTCATACCTATCAATTTTGAAACATGGACTTTGAAAGACAACAATAATAAAAATATTGAAATACAGCCATAGGGCCAGAGAGATAGTACAGCAGATAGGATACTTGCCTTGCACATGAGCTGACCCAGGTCTGATCCCTGGCACTCCATGTGGTCCCTGAGCCCTGCCATGAGTGACAGCCCTGGTATGTCTATTCTTTTTTTTTTTTGCTTTTTGGGTCACACCTGGCGATGCACAGGGGTTACTCCTGGCTCTGCACTCAGGAATCACCCCTGGCGGTGCTCAGGGGACCATATGGGGATGCTGGGATTCGAACCCGGGTCGGCTGCGTGCAAGGCAAATGCTCTACCCGCTGTGCTATTGCTCCAGCCCCTGGTATGTCTATTCTTATTTTATAAATGAAGTATTTGGTCTGGGTTTTGCTACAGAAATGCAGGAAAAGGACTTAAATGTCATTTTACTTACACTGTGCAGCACACATACATACATATATGTATGTTTATTATGGGATAGAACATACTTAAGTCATGAGAATGTAGACTTACTCAAAAGAATGGGGACTACTGTTTCTATGTTTCTTCAAAGTTTCTTCAGTGTACACTGCTCTCAGGAGTAATCCTTTTTTTTTTTTTCTTTTTGGGTCACACTTGGCGAATGCACAAGGATTACTCCTGGCTCTGCACTCAGCAATTACCCTGGTGGTGCTCAGGGGACCATATGGGATGCTGGGAATTGAGCCTGGGTTGGCAGTGTGCAAGGCAAACGCCCTACCCGTTGTGCTATTGCTCCAGCCCCTTTCAGGAATAATCCTGAGAGAAGAGAAATACTATACAAATTTTTAATTGATATGTTGTTGTGGAATAAGCAAAGCAATTTGTTTATTTTCTACAATTTGTTACAAAACTCTAATCTGAAGGAGCAGAATTGAAAATTTCAAATATACAGAAGTCTATATCTTAAAACAGAACTAATATTTATCTCAATTAAGAAACTGATAACTTGGGTCAGAGAGATAGTACAGCGGGTAACCTGCCTTGCACATGGTGGACCCAGGTTTGATCCCGGTATCCCTATGGTCCCAAGCACTGCCAGAAGTGATTCCTAAGTGCAGAGCTAAGAGTAACCCCTAAGCACCACTGGATGTGGCCCAAAACCACCACCACCCACCCCTAAAAAAAAAAAAGAGAAAGAAAACTAATGACTATCCTACTGATAATCTGTGATGGGGAAAGCAACCTATTATTTTATGGCATGTGTGCTCTGTGAAATAAACCTGAGATGGTATATTAACAATGGTTTGATGACTGAAGCTTGGATCCAGGGTCTACAATTTAGTAATATGCCTAGTTGAGCTCCCAAACCTAATCACTGTTAAATTTTTTTTTTTTCGGTCACACCCAGTGATGCTCAGGCTCTGCAGTCAGGAATTACTCCTGGTCATGTTTGGGGGACCATATATGATGCCAGGGATTGAACTTGCTCGGCCGCATGCAAGGCAAATGCCCTACCTGCTGTACTATTGCTCTGGCCCCACACTGTTAATTCTATCTCACAATGGTATCTCAAGGATTAAATGAATGATATTGGTGAAATCAATTAGCAAAACCTAAAAAATGTTGAATTAAAGTTCATTGAAACACTGTAACTACAAAATAGTAAAAGTTACAATAATTTGCTAATTTGTCTGAAATATAAGACAAACAATATTAGCAAGCAATGATACCTGACAGAAACTAAGTTCTAAGCATTCATGTTACACTACCTTGCTACACCTCCATAATCTAAACCTTCTTCTCCCGGAAAAATCACCCACAAACGTCTTCGCAGATCTTGAGGACTGAAGCTCATTATCTATAAAACAGTACCATAAAAGAATCGGTAAAAACAATTGCTGAAACACCACCATTCTGCTACTTCCAGATTTGAAATCTCCACTACCCCACAATGTATTAGCTTTTTTGGTAGTCTAATCAATAACACATCTGCAAAAGACAAATAAGTTTATTTTATTTTATTTTTTTTTGCTTTTTGGGTCACACCCTGCAATGCACAGGGGTCACTCCTGGCTCATGAACTCAGGAATCACCCCTGGCGGTGCTCAGGGGACCATATGGGATGCTGGAATTTGAACCCGGGTCGGCCTCGTGCAAGGCAAACACCCTACCCGCTGTGCTATCACTCCAGCCCCACAAATAAGTTTATTTTATATATTACACATATCTCTATCTTTATGATGAGATTATTCTTGTTATTTGTGTGTGTATGGTACCAGAGTTCAAACCCAGGACGTTACACATGTGAAACAGGTGCCCACCACTGAACCACATCTCAAGTCCTGTGATTCTTTACTATTAATCCTACTGCTAAAAAAAAAACCCAACCTCTCTTCATATTATTTATAAGGTCATTCTTACTTGCTTAGAATAATTATTGACATCATCAGACCTTTTTTTGGCAGTAGGTATAGGGGATTAAACTCAGGTCTTGTGCAAGTTCGAGTCTGCTTTGCAGCAAAATGGTATGCATCAGAGTGTACTGGTTACTTGGAAATAAAACAAGTGACTGAGAGAATATATTCAATTTTGGAAACTCATTCTCAACAGAAACACATAAAGTACCTGGTAAAACTAATTAAGCTGTATGTCCTACAACAGTGGTCAGTTTATTTCTATATATGTAGACATTACCATTATTTGGCTATCATGGGTAAATCTTCTGCTGTAAAACTAATAAATTATTTGTTCAAACTTAGGTGAATAGAACTTTAGTATTATTTAATTAATTAATTAATTATAACTTTAGGGAAAAATAGGAAGAAAAAAAGAACAAAAATAATACAGTAACTTTGTAAGTGTCACATTTAAATATTCAAAGTCTAAATAAATAATATTTTTGTCAGTGTTCTCTTACGCTTCACAAAACCAGTTAACATTACTTTAATGAATACTTATTCCACTGAACAAGAAAATCACAGATGTCACAAAAATTCAAAATTCAAAGCTTTGACAGATATTCCATAAATTCTTTAAGTCAGACACACAGCAATGCAAATGAGGGATATTACAGGTTTAAAATAGTTTCAAACACCACTTATTGAATACCAAATATGAAAAAATATTATCCTCCTATAACTGTTCTGTAAGTAATGGTGCTATGTTAATAAAACATTATCCAGGGACCGGAATGATAGTACAGTGGGTAGGGCATTTGCTTGCACGTGGCCGGCCTGGGTTCAATTCCCAGCATCCCATATGGTCCCCTGAGCACTGCCAGGAGTGATTCCTGAGTGCATGAGCCAGGAGTAACTCCTGTGCATTGCCGGGTGTGACCCAAAAAGAAACAAAAAAAAAAAAAAAAAAAGCAACTCAAGGAGCCAGAGTGACAGAACAGCAGTAAGGGGTGTTTTGCCTTGCTTGCGGTCAACCAGGGTTTGATCCTGTGCATCCCATATGGTCCCCTGAGCACTGCCAGTAGTAATTCCTGAGTACAGAGCCAAGAGTAACCCCGAGCACTGCTGAGTGAGAGCCAAAAAGCCAAAAAAAAAAAAAAAAAAAAAGGGTACTCATGTTCTGTAAAAAGTAATTGCAAAAATCCAAATAATAAGGCTGGAGATGTAGCTCAGTTGTAAAGCATTTTTCTTGCAATTGTGAGACCCTGGGTTCAATTCTTGTTAGTATCAAACATATGAAAAGCAAGTAATGTGAAAGTATAAGTTGTTTCCTCTCCTCTTCTACTCAGCCAGTAACATTCAAATCAAGTATTTCAACACTTGACTAATAAATCCCACTTTTCTTACTCAAATATCTATTTTAAATCAAACACTTAGTTTAAAGGGAACCTTAACTCACTCATCTCTACAATTGTATGACTTACTGACATTTGAAAAGCACAGAACATACACAAAACACACCTCCAAAACTATCTGCATATTTTTAAATATTAAGTGTCAGATGGCTAGGAATGGGATTAGACTTAAAGTTGAAAGATTCCATCAAAACTTATAATAATATATTGGCATCTAATGGAGGTTCTGGGCTGGCAAATAGGCAGTTGAGTGCTGAAACATTACCTGTTGAAAGGAATCCTCAAACAATGTTTTTCTTGTCACTGTAATCTTTGTGTGCTGTGGCATGGCCAGTTGCTGAAATAGAAAAATAACTAGTCAATATTGGGATGAAGTTGATCCACAAGTGGAATGCTGAGTTTTGAGTTTTAAAATAATCATAAAAGTAACACTCTGCATCAATTTGGAGTCTGTAAGAAACCATTCAGTAAATACTAAATCATCAGAGATAGTTAATCACATACTGGAAAAATGCTGAATTTGATATTGTATTTATCAAAGTTACTTTTATCAGATACTAGATAAAAAGTTACAATTTATGGCAGAAAAAAATTTTAATTTTTAAGCCACACATGATGATGCTCAGATGTCACACCTAGCTTTTCATTTAAGAATTATTCCTAGGAGTACTCTGGGAACCATATGTGATGCCAGGGATTGAACCTGGGTGGGCAATGTTCAAAACAAAGCCCCACCTGGTGTACTGCTCTGGCCAAAGATAAGAAAATGTTTTAAATCAACCATCTGAAGATTTTTGCACCCTCAGAATAATGGGTACTAGAGAAAAAAAAGCAATATTTTCTAATTAATAGTTTCAAGTTGGGGCTGGAGTGATAGCACAGCGGGTAGGGCGTTTGCCTTGCAAGCGGCCAACCCGGGTTCAAATCCCAGCATTCCATATGATCCCCTGAGTACCGCAAGGGGTGATTCCTGAGTGCATGAGCCAGGAGTGACCCCTGTGCAATCCTGGATGTGACCCAAAAAGGAAAAAATAAAAAATAGTTTCAAGTTATTTTTTCTATGAACAGAATCTGATAAACTTATTTTGGCCTAAAAAGAGAGGAGAAAAATTAATAACAGTTTTACCTGTTTTCCTATAAGTTTATTAATTTCACAATCACTGACTATGTAATATAGAGAATATAACAAAAGAAAAGAGAGTTCAGAAATACACTGCCAATACTAACCTGACACCAGAAACGGAAATACTGAACCTTTGCCTTGAAGTCTCGTACATAGGCTATCTGGGGTCCATTGTCTCTGAAAAAGAATGTTAATATAACATTATAACAGCTTCTTGTAAGATAAAATATGAAGTAATAAAAACATGTTTTTATTTTATTAAATCAGATCTTTATTAAAATCTTAGGTATCATTCTATACTGATTGATGTTATTAAAATTAAAGAAAAAAATTACAGCTTAGGAAATATGGTTACAGTAATATTTAAATTTAATGTACTGTTGGGGGCTGGAGCGATAGCACAGCAGGTCGGGCGTTTGCCTTGCTCACAGCCGACACGGATTCGATTCCCAGCATCCCATATGGTCCCCTGAGCACCGCCAGGGGTAATTTCTGAGTGCAGAGTCAGGAATGACCCCTGAGCATTGCTGGGTGTGACCCAAAAAGAAAAAAAAAGTTTAATGTACTGTTGTTTTGTTTCAGGGCCATACCCAGCTGTGCTCAGGGCTCATACCTGGCAATACTCGGGGAGCCACATGAAATGCTGGGGAACAAACTGGGGTTGGATGCATAAAAGGCAAGCATCTTTACCCCCTATACTCTCTCTCTGACCCAAAGTTTATAATATTGATATACAAAGTTACCGTACAACACCACCACCAAAGACCCTCCCCCACTGTTACACCTCTGATCTGATCTTCATTTCCCTCCCGTTCTCTATAAGCCCTCCCCTATTCAATGATTTTTTAAATCTTTTATCTTTATTGGAAAAAAAACCACACCTTCATTGTAATATACAATGTTTACAAAACTTACAGGGCAGATTTTCCTGTGCGGGGATCTATATAGGTGGTAGTTCTTCTATTATGATCCACAAAATAAGGAATTCCATCCACTGTGAATCTCATTTCCCAGCCTTCAGGTAAGGGTTTTTCATTTAATTGGCTAAACACAGGGGAAAAGAAAAAACAAACAAATAGAAAATTTATTTGCTAGGTAACTAAATTTAATTTTTAAGTAGTTTCTAATTAGCAAAATTAGGGTTCTAATTTCATTATTTTTACATGTGGCTATACAGTTTTCCCATGACAATTTGTTGTAGATATTTTCTTTGCTCTACTTCATATTTGAGGAGTTTTATGGTTCTGTACAAATTTTAGTACCATCTATTCCAAGTAGTTGAAAAATGTACTTAACTACTTTAGTTCCAATTTATTAAATACTTGTTAATTATTATGTGATTGAGACTAAAATACATTATTGTTTACAGTGGCCCCATGCCACAGTAAACTGCAGTCTTGAACCACTACCCAGACACATTACCTGGGAGCTATGATCACTGAAGAGAAATTCACAGATGGAAAATAAAATATCATTTAACGTAATTATTAACAACATTGTTTCATATGTGTTGTTTAGGTGACTTAATATTAAAAGGCAAACATGGATGTTATTTTGTTTTTATTTCCAAAATAGGAGAAAATTTCTTCTTTATACTTAAAAATCAATCAAGGATCATTATATATATTTAACCATAAACAGGAGCCGAGGGGGAAAAAAAATAAACTTTATAACACTGGCCTTGGTTGGTTTATTGTTGTTGTTTGCTTTGTTTTTGTTATTGGATCACACCTGGCAGTGCTCCATGTTTCTCCTTGGCTCACTTACTCCTGGTGATACTGGAGTACTCGTGGGGCATTGATATATATGATACTGAGGATTATAAGGCAAGCACCTAAAGTCGTATATGCTCTCTCTAGACCAACAGTTTTAAATAAAATAATTCCAAGAAAATTTATTATTTTTCATTTGCATTGAAGTCTACTTCTGGCTTTATGCTGGAGATGCCAGAGGTACCGGAGGAATCATGTGGGCCAAACAGGGGCCTCCTGCATGCAAAGCAATGGACTTAGCTTGCTAAACCCCTCTCCCTATTTCCCCACCTCCACTTTTCTTTTCAGATACCTAAACTAGTGCTTCTTGCCTCTGGTTTCATCGATTTTGATTTGATTTTAGAGTCTTATTTCAATACTGTTGAACTTCTTTAGTACTACTAACAGTACTAAAAATATGTCTGATCAAACTGTTTTCTCAATATAGGACTCATTGTCCCCACTACCAATGTAAAATCTAGACTCCCCTACCTAAGAATCATCCTGCCCTATACCATCATTTTTCTAAACAAAATATGACCTGTCGTATCCCTAACTTAAGCTCCCTGCCCCTGGAACCTATTTTATATATAGTTAGGGACCACACCTGGCTGTGCTCAGAGCTACTCCTAGCTCTGAGATCAGGGATCACTCCTGATCAGGGATCAGGGATCTCAGGGGTTCAAATCACTGTATGAAGTGCCAGGGATCAAACTTGGGTCAACTGCAATCAAGTTAAATGTACTTTGCTCTTTTGAAAGTATGTGGGTGATTAATATAAAAAAAAAGGCCCTTCAGGAAATAACATTTCTTTTCATGATTAAGTCAGAAAACAGTAAAATCTTTAAGAGATTAACTATATATTACTAAACTGAAAGTTCTTACCCTTGACTTCTGGGGTCTTCCCATTGGGTTATACGAGTATTGTGGTTGACAAAATATACTCTACCATTGTTGTCCGTTCTCTTCTCTTAAATAATTTTTAAAAAAGAAAGAAAAAGAAGCATTAGACTTGGCACAGTTTTCTTCCTCAAAGTAAAAAGACTTAAATTTCCATTTCTCAATTTATTACTGGTTTTGTAGGGATTTTGGTTTGTTTTGTTTTGGCGCCACACCTGCTGATCTCTGGGGTTATTGCTGGCTCTACACTCAGAAATCACACCTAGTGATGGCTGGCAGAACATATGGGATGCTTGGAGACTAAACCTGGGTTTGCTGTGTACAAAAGCAAGTGCCTTATCTGCTGGTCCCTGATTTTGTAGTTTTTATTTATTTAACCACTGATTTATTACTTACTTAGTTTGCTTTTTGGGGGCCAGATTTGTGATGCTCAGGGTTTATTTCTGGCACTGCACTCAAGGATCATTCCTGGCAGTGCTTTGGGGACCATGAGATGCTGAGGATTGAATCTGGGTCAAATGTGTGCAAGGCAAGCACCCTACACATTGTTACTGTAGTTCTGGCCCTGATTTTATAGGTTTTTCTTTTCTTTTTGTTCTGGGTCACACCAGCGATGCACAGGGGTTATTCCTGGCTCATGCACTCAGAAATTATTCCTAGCGGTGCTCGGGGGAACATATAGGATACTGGGAATCAAACCCGAGTCGGCCGCGTGCAAGGCAAACGCCCCACCCGCTATGCTATCACTCCAGCCCCAGACCTCAGCGTTTTAAGAATTAAGCTATTGAATGTACCTTATAACCAAGCATGCTTATGTGCCTTGTAAAGGATGATGAAGGACACTAAGTCACCAATGAAACAGGTCCCCCTTTCTCAGGTAAGGTTGACTCAATCAAATCCCACACGACCGACCCGGGTTCGATTCCCAGCATCCCATATGGTCCCCTGAGCACTGCCAGGAGTGGTTCCTAAGTGCAGAGCCAGGTGTGACCCAAAAAGAAAAACAAAATAAAACTGATTTCATTTATATGAATGTGTTGTTCTATGCATTTTTACTTTATGTATAGATCTGCTTGATTACCACCAGCGTATAATCAATATATAGTACGATTCAACCACACATAAGAACTGGGGCTGGAGAGATAGCACAGCGGGTAGGGCGTTTACCTTGCACGCGGCTGACCCGGGTTCAAATCCCAGCATCCCATATGGTCCCCTGAGCACGGCCAGGGGTAATTCCTGAATGCAGAGCCAGGAGTAACCCCTGTGCATCGCCAGGTGTGACCCAGAAAGCAAAAAAAAAAAAAAAAAAAAAAAGAACTACTTATGCTACCTCCCACTTTGCTTGTTGTCTTTCCTAGCAACTACTGTTCTCTATTCACTCTCCATAGTGCTATCATTTCAAGAATTCTGTATAAAATAAACTTTTATTGTCTATTGAGACTGCCTTTCTTCACTAAGCATAATATTTTAAAGTCTAAATTGATGCATGCATTAATAATACATTTCTTTCTGTTGTGGAGTAAGCAAATTATCTTTTAACTTTAGAAGATTAAAATAATTCTAAATTTCAAAGTTCTCAATAATAAAAGTCATCTTGGAATTTTTTTTTTTTTTACTAGGAATCAAAGCAACACTACCCCAAATTTTCTCAGATAACCCCTCAAGCAGTAACAGCATATCCTCCAAAATACCTCAAATCAATGAAATAAATTCATATAACTTACCCCATCCCGGTGGCAAGGGACCAAGAGGATCAAATTCTTTATTTTGTGATGTGGCAAACAAATCTTGATTCTAGGGGGAAAATGGAAAAATAATGAACAACACAAATAGAGAACATGAAAACATATTAATATGAATTCCGATATGCCTTCCCTATCCATGAATAATATATTCTTTCAGAGTTGACATCTTAGAGAATTGTCATACTGTCGTAGAAAAATAAATGTCAATACATTCTGGTGCAGAAAAAAATAAATCTTTAAAAATGTTAGTCAAGCTTAAAATTATTTGAAACTCAAATATTATAAATATGTAATATATATTTTTTCTTTAGCTACAAATCATTAAATCAAAAAGTCACTTATAAATGACACTACTCAGAGTCATTGGATGACTGAGAAAAATTTGTATCTCCTACTCAAAACAGAGAGGACTGAATACAGAACATGTTATAAACAAAGAATTATGGAAAGATAGTAGGAGGAAGAGAAAGAATAGGTTGTCACAGAAGTAAAAGGAATGAATTTGAGTTGGAAGAAGTTTTTAGGCCTAGAATCATAAAGACAATCTCTTTCATTTCTATTTATAATTATCACACTGATGGAAAGAGGGCTGGCTAGATAAAAGGAAAACAGGAGTCTTCCATTGCAAAAACAAGCAAGTCATATCAACTCAAGGCTGGTGCAATAGCAGAGCGGGTAGGGTGTTTGCCTTGCACGCAGCTGACCCGGTTCAATTCCCAGCATCCCATATGGTTCCTCGAGCACCGCCAGGAGTAATTCCTGAGTGCATGAGCCAGGTGTAACCCCTGTGCATCGCCAGGTATGACCCCCCCCCCAAAAAAGTCATATCAACGATGCACAGGGTTAATGAGTGTGTTTAGTTTAAGTTTAATAAAGTGGGTATAAACTGAGGTCCCTTAATAAGATCTGTTTAATAACATAAATAATACACTATAATTATTTACGTTATGGAAAAAATACACTAGGACATTGCACCTCATATACTTGGCACCTGATTCAAAATTATTATTACTTTCTCGCCTTTATCTTTTGTTCCTATTATTGGCTGAAGCAAAAATCAGGTATTTTTTTTTATTCCTGTGTTTTAGTATGCATTTCTAAAATTTGTGGACATTTTCTTACAGAATCATAAGATTATCATGCCTGAAAAAGAATCTGTTAATTTGTTAATTTTATCATTTAATATTTAATCCCAAATTAATTGCCTCCAATTGTTTATTCTTTTCCATCAGAATCCAAAGTCCTCACATTAGAATTTACTTTAACTGTATGTACAATTCACTCCACTGTGTCTTTTTGTTTCCCTGACACTTATTAAAGAAACTGAGATAGAGATATCCATTTCCGATTTAACCTCTTAAATGATAGACCTATCAGAACTAGTTTTGCCTCTTGATGGGCAGAACTATGAAAGAAAGTGAAGAGTGGGTAAGCAAAGGAGATACAGTATTAAAGGCTTGAAATCTGGTTGTAAAGCATGTCTAGAAAATGTGGCATGTGACAAAATAGTGCTCCATTTTGGGGAAGTGCACAATGAAGTCAAGGACCAGGACCAGGACAAGTCATTATATAGTGTTACTTTGTTCTGACATTTAAAACGCTGGGTATTGCTGGGTATATGAGAGTACATTGTCCTGTAACCAGAGTTGGAAGGTTACTTCACTTATCCAACAAACACCTTTCAGCAATAACTTACCACCCCAACAATTTTTTTAAGCAATTAGCATTAAGAAAGTTCAGTTTATTCAATTTAATTTTTATTGCTGAACTATGTTAAGAATAACTAGGTTGTCTTAAGTTATGACTTAGTAACAGTCTATAAAAAGAGCAAAGAATAAGAATTTGTTATTTTTTAAATTGGTCAGATTGTTTTGAACTTTTTTTTTTTTCTTTTTGGGTCATACCCGGCAATGCACAGGGGTAACTCCTGGTTCTGCACTCAGGAATTACCCCTGGTGGTACTCAGGGGACCATATGGGATGCTGGGAATTGAACCCGGGTCTGCTGTGTGCAAGGCAAACGCCCGCCCCGCTGTGCTATTTCTCCAGCCCATGGTCAGGTTATTTTGGATAGGAAGAAAAACAAAAAAAAAACATGACAAAGTGGTAAAATTTTCTCATTTAAGAAATTTTCTCATTTAAGAAAATTTTCAGACTCAGTGTCAAATTGATAACACTTACAATGAAACAATAAACACTACAGATGCTCCAAAAATTGGCTATTTATTATTATTATGGTTTTTTTTTTTTTTTCTTTCTTTGGGTCACACCCAGCGATGTACAGGGGTTACTCCTGGTGGTGCTACGGGACCATATAGGATGCTGGGAATCGAACCTGGGTTGACCGTGTGCAAGGCAAACACACTACCTGCTGTGCCATCCCTCCAGCCCCCAAATCTGCTATTAAAAAAAAATGTTTTATAAGATTATATATTGTACTGTAAAAGTGAGATAAAAGTCAAATTTACAATTATGGATATGAGGAAAAAGATGAGAACTAACATTTCTATGTATCTAGTATGTGCCAAACATTTTAGGAAATTTATTTTAAAGACTCCTCAAAAAATCCCCTAAAGTATATATTTTATATATGAATTTTTATTGTTAAATGAGTCTTGATGAGATAAAGAAACTTACTTAAAGTCATACAGAGAAAGTAACTGTGGAACCAGGATTCGAACCCAGATGTGTCTGACTCCAAAGCCCATGCTCTTTCCACTGGACACCCATGTGGAAATTAGCTTTAAAGAAGGCAGCCAAGCTAGACATTCAAACCTAGAAAAAATTTGGCCAGGCATACCAAAGGTAATTATAATTTGAAAGAAAATTGTTAAAACAGTATTATAGAAAAAAAGAAAAAATAGACAAAGTAGACGAGACAAACTAATTTCATCTTTAAAAACACTGCAAAGGGGAATATAGTGACAGTTGGTGGCAAAAAAAATTGTTATATGAAAGGCAGTTATCTTAGTTATAACCAGATAGTGAAGGGAAGAAAACTGGTAAGGGTGAATTTGTCTACAGCTGTGAATGATAACTATTATAGTGATGTCTAAGAAAAAAAAAAGGAATATGGAGAAAAGAACAAAGAATGTCTAGTGAGAATTCACTCATATGATTTTTAACAGGGATGATAACAATAGTGTTAGAAGGAATGAGATGACAACTGAATAATAATTAGCTTCTCTTGAATTCTTGGAAGCTGTTTTTTTTCTGTTTTAACTCTGTATATTCCTCAAACAAATCCCTCATTTGGCACATACAATCAGATTTCCCCAAGGACTGCTTCCTTCCTCATGAAAGACATCTGAGACATGTGATACTGAGACTGTAAAATTGCTAGTATGTTGTTGAATGCATAACAAAACCACAAATACACTTTGGTATATTTTATCACTACAGATGCTATATTACTCTCTTTGGTGTGTGTGTTTTGGGGTAGAGGGGGGAAGTTGGAACCACTCTCAGCAATGCTCAGTACTCATGCCTGGCTCTGAGCCCAGGGAGCACTCCTGGCAGGGCTCTGGTAACCATGTGGGGTGCCAGGGATTAAATTCAGCAAGCGCCCTACCTACTGCATTCTCTCTGGCCACTGATGTATATTACTCTAAAGGAAAATATGTAGAATGTAGCTCCCCTAATTTAAATAATAGTAGCACTGTATTCCTGTCCTGTTGTTCATCGATTTGCTCGAGGGGGCATCAGTAACGTCTTGTGAGACTTGTTACTGTTTTTGGCATATCGAATATACCACGGATAGCTTGCCAGGCTTTTCCATGCTGGGGGAATACTCTAAGTAGTTTGCTGGGCCCTTCAAGAGAGATGAAGGAATCGAACACAGGTCGGCCACGTGCAAGGCAAACGCCCTACCCACTGTAAGAATGCCAAAATAATATATTTAGCATAATCCTGTAAGACTTTTTTTTGGTAGTGCCAGGGGTCAAACCCAGGTTTACACGCATGCAAGGCCAAATATTCTACTGAGCTACATCCTCAGTCCAGGAAATTAAATATTTTTCAGTCTCACAGGGCATAAAATAACTTATAAGGTAAACTTTACCTTTATATGCTACAAAATGATTAAATCTAATCACTACTTCTGACCATTACTAAATGAGATGTTTAGTTTCAAGACTTCAAATACCTAATTTCCAATGCTAAATGAGTATTAAACTTAGTTATACTTACAAATAAAGAAAGGTTTGTTTTGATTAAAAAAAAAAATCCAATGATGGGGCTGGAGCAATAGCACAGTGGGTAGGGCATTTGCCTTGCACACAGCAGATCAGGGTTTGATTCCCAGCATCCCATATGGTCCCCTGAGCACCGCCAGGGGTAATTCCTGAGTGCAGAGCCAGGAGTGACCCCTGTGTATCGCTGGGTGTGACCCAAAAAGAAAAAAAAAAAATCCAATGATTTTAAGTGGTCCTCATTTTTTGCATTAGCAAAACAAATTAGGTTTAACTTCAGGAAACTTCGAAAAGAATAGATAACATATGCAGAATACTCTAGTCAATGTCTGTAGGTATAAATGGCAACAATTGCATTGCTCCCTATTTATAATTTCTTCTTACATTTCATATGCAGGGAAAGGTGAAAAATTAAATATGCTCATTTGTTTTATAAAGCAACAGGCAACTCACCCCATAAATGAACCTCTGGTTAAACTGCTGCATTGCTCCCTGAAGTTGACTACGTTGGAGCTGCCACTGTTCATAGTTCCGGACAGATTCTAATGTTGGCCTCTGCCAAGTTGTTGTTCTTGTGAAATGATCAACATAATAAATACGACCCATATTATCAACCCGTCGTTCCCACCTAAGTCAAAAGAAAAAAACCCAATTAAATCCAAATAATTGTGAGGCAAACATGAAATAAATGGTACTCCAGTTAAATAATTACTCGTGAATAAACTATTCCTAAAACCCTATCATTTGAGCTAGGTTAAAGTTAAGGAAAAGAAAACCTAAAAGAAGTAAAACCTATGAAGTCCTTAAGTTAGAAATAAATGAAGATAAGAATCCTTCATCAAGATTAATGGACTGGAGTTCATGCTTTGTACTCAGAGTCTGGATGTGATTCTCGGTATCCATGACTCCTGGACACCACCAGATGGTCATCCCCTAACCTCCTAAATCATTCATCATTGTCAATCAATTCTCTGACTCTTCATTGTAGTTTGCACATACCACAAAGGAAATAAAAAACAAAAACAAACAAAAAACTCAAAATGACAAAAGGAAAGTAGGAATGTAGGCAAGATTTCCAATAAACTGTAGCAATGCTTGTCAATCAGGGTGATACAACCCACCCATGCCCTGTGTTCCATATATGACAAGGATGTTCCAATGGGGCCACAGGTAAAAATCATGTAAATTACAGTCCATGAAACTAGGGTAGGACAGGGGTGGGGGCTTTAAGGAAGAAAAAAAAATCAGAAGAGGGCCATTTATATTTATAAAATAAATATAAATGTATGTGTATATGTGTGTACATACATTTATATTTATTTTATATATATTTGCTTCTATAATTCAGATACTTACCCAGGAGGTAGAGGTTCTGGTCTATCCCACGTGGTTCTCTTTTCAATATGATCAACATAGTAAACTCGTCCATGCTGGTCCACTCTTTGTTCCCAACTTAAAGACAAAATTTTGAAATTTAGCATGATACTTTTATGAGTAGCCTGTGTTTTAAATCCTGTCCTCCCCTTTTCTCTTACATGGCCATATTATAGCACTGAAGCTTAAAAGCATATCAATATTAAAGAAGATACCAAAAGACATCAGAAATATCCAGAAATGCTATTTTGAAGATAGCATGTAGTGGATACAGAAGTATCTGCTATAAGAAATGACTTGTATTTCTAGGAGACAAACTCTATCTCCGTATCTGGGTATAAGGAAGAACTTGAGAGGAAAAGAAAGCCATAATTATTTGTATAAAGTCTGTAAAGACTTTTGGCTTGAAGAACCATCTTCCAGTAAATTTCGAAAATGACCAACACGGGGCTGGAATGATAGTACAGTGGGTAGGGCATTTGCCTTGCATTCAGTCCACCCGGGTTGAATCCCCAACATCCCATATGGTCCCCTGAGCATTGCCAGGAGTGATTCCTGAGTGCAGAGCCAGGAGTAACCCGTGAGCACCTCTAGCTGTGGCCCCAAACTAAAAAACCCAAAATAATCAACATAAAGGGAAAGAGGAGAGGCAACCTCTGTATCTTCTCTAGAATTTTTAGAAAACATGAAGTTGTTTCTTTGGCCACAAATATTTAGATATACAAGAAAGGAGATATAATAGATAAAAAAGGAATGGGCACTGTTCTAAAAGGAAAGGCCTACAGATGTTAAAATGGCAAAATTGCAAGTCTACAATATGATCCATCATGCTGTTGGCATTGTCATAAAACAAACAAGGGCAAGATTCTTGCCAAGAGAATTAATGTTCGTGTTGAGCATTTTAAGCACTCTAAGAATCAAGAAAGCTTCCTGAAACTGGTGAAGAGAAACAATAAAAAAAGAAGGAAATCAAAGAGAAAGGGACGTGGGTTCAACAGAATCACCAGCCAATTCCATCCAGAGAAACTCACTTTGTGAAAATCAATGAAAAGGATCCTGAGCTCTTGGGAACCATTCCCTATGAATTCATGGCGTAAGAGGTTTTTGTTTTTCAGTAGGGAGAAAGGGAAGAAATGAGGGAAGGGGGAAGGAAAGAGGGAAGGAAAGAGGGGGAGGAAAGAAGGGACGGGAAAAAAACAAGCTACTGGTGAGGGGCAGGGGAGGGAGGAGAGAAAGTTGAGCCATGGTGTTGGGAAATGTACACCGGTGGTGAAGAAATGGGTGTTGGGACTTTCTATGACTGACACCCAATCACAACTTTGTTAACTGTGTGACTCAATAAAAAAATCAAACAGACAAACAAACCAACCAGAGCCATTAACTGAAAGAGTAAAGAACTATTTGGGTTCTAAAAATGGTTCTAGAAACAATAAAATAAGAGATTTAAAAGGCCAGAATTATATTTCAGGGGGTAGGACATTTGCCTCACCAGGATTCAATCCTGGCACCGTATGGTTCTTTGAGTCTACCAGGAATGATCTCTAAACACAGATATAAAAGTAAGCTCTGAGCATCCTATTCTGGGTGTGGATGAAAAACAAATACAAAGAAAGGAGTAAAATAATAATCAGATGTGTCTCTAAGGAGTCCAAAGAAAATTTATTTGCATATACTAGTCTCCCTAGTATGTTTATCCTCAAGTGAGGAACACAAAAATACCCATCACAGCCTAGATAAGCCAATTACTTCTGAAAGAACCTAATTTTCCACTGCTAATACATTGTACAAACTTTCTTAGTTTCCCCTGTAAGTTTTCTAAGAGGTACATGACTTAACTACTGACCCATATTATTATTATTACCTGTTTAACAATCAGTTTTCTTCACGAGAATTGTCAATAATCGTTATTGTTTTTGTTTTTTAAGTTTCGGGGCCACACTTGGCAGTGCTTGGGGGAATATGACTGACTGGGTATTCAGAGGATCATGAAGCACTTACTGGGGATAAAACCTGCTCCCAAAAGGAAGTCTCTGCATTTCCCTGGCCCAAATTTTGATTAGCATTTTGAGCCTCTGGATCAGTCTGAATGACATATACTACATACACAAATACTGAGTATTCATGATTTTTTTAAATCAGTAAAAATTAAAATGGGGTTATGACTAATTTTCTGTTTCCTAAAATATTAATTAATGTCTTTATGATAGAAAAAACTTTTTTAACCTGAAGTAGCAATTTTTTCCCCTAAAAATAAATAGCAATCTGAATTAAGTGTCTAAATTTACTGCTTGGTCTTGGTTAAGTTTCTATGGTATAAAGACCTTCAAAATATAAATACACATATTCTTTCACCTTGCTATAGAAATGGGGGCAGGAATGGATTGAAATTTTGGCTCAGTATGACTCTCAATCCCACAAATAAGTTAGTTACAATAGTTTTAATAGTCATTGTTTTGTTTTTGGTTTTCAGCCACACCTAGCAGTGCTCAGGGGTCACTCCTAGTGGTGCTTGGGGACTATACATATTGCTGGAGATTGTACCAGGGTTGGTTTCATGCAAAGCAGTATCTTATCCCCTGTACTATCTGATTAGTTTTAAAGATAGTTTTAGAAAGAACAAAATTCAGTATTGTTTTCATTATTAAGTTTATGCACAAGTCTAAAAAAACAAAGAACAAGTATTATGAAGCCCAATTTCCATGGCAGAATATCTGCCTTTGCATGCCTGAGGCTGTTGCATGTGTGATTCCCAGCACCACCCCACATCACCACTACTGATCCCTGCATCACAACTTTGAAAACCAAGTGTGTAGCCCCTGGTGTAGGGTAACATTGGGTTTGTCCTTTTAGCCTTGCCGCTGGGAACTTAGTTTACCTTAAAGCAATGTCCTTTCTATATGGACACAGGAAGACAGTTAATATTATACTCTTGTAACTTGGGAGTTGACTGACTACAATAAGATTTACTCCTGGGCATCTGATTTCTCACTCAGTTGCTCTTAGTTCCTAGCACCCCAAAAGCAGGGTCCCGACGAGGGACAGAATGGACCTGGGGCAAGCTGTGGGCTACCGTAGCATCGAAATGGGCCAGGCCAAAGCACCACAATACTCAACTATAAGTTGAGAGCACGGTCATAGATAAATGCTGTCATGATCCAAAAGTAACGACGAGACTAGGACTCTGCTGGGGTTACGAAGACTAACCTGACCTGAGGACTGTGGTCTAGAAAATATAGTGAGATGTCCTCAGGAAGAACAAAACTTTAAGTTTGTATCTCTTACTGTGCTCATACAGAATGACATTGCTAGAAATATTTGAAGTAGATTTACTGCAACTATTTAAGTGGATTACTAGCTGAGGAAAGAAGAAAGCTACACACCCTTGTTTGGATCCCACCCTTGAGCGGATCTCCTAGTAATCTGGAGTAATCTCCTTAGATGAGATTTTGTTAATCTCCTGGAGGAGTGGTCTTACCCCTCTTTGTTGATTTGTTAATGTTCAACCCACCTTTGTGTCACCACCCTATGTGATTGCTATATAAACTAAGACTGTGGGAGAAGTGAGAGAGAAGACACAGAAGAAGAGGAAAGACACAGAAGTGGGGAGAAGAAACAGAGCAGAGCACAGAGCAAAAGAAAATCATTGGAGCCAGAAGCAGGGGAAATAAAGAACAAAAAGCGAGTGAGATTCAGAGTCAGAGTCAGAAGTGAGAGCGAGTGGGGCTCTAGAGACTGAAGCAGAAGGGCTCCAGAGAGAGATCAGAAGAAGAGAGATCAGAAGAGACCAGAGGAGAGATGACAGAACAGAGATAGAGAGACAGACAGAAGAGAGAACAGCGGCACACACAGAAGTGGACCACAAAGTAGGAGCCATCCCGATCCGGTCCATACACAGTGGCTCGAGAGCACGGAACATGAGAGGGAAGAGAGAGAGAGAAAACGCCAGCCTGAGAGTCCGCGAACAACACACATCATACATCCGTGTGCGCGCATTTGTATTTTTTACACCCTGGTACACTGTAGCATCAACAAAGACTACGATGACAATAACACGAAAGAGAGTTACTTACCCAGGTGGGAGGGGAGCTTGAGGAACAGGATTTAGTGGCCTAGGGCCTGAACCTCCAGATATAGTAAGAGGAATTATTAATCCAGAAGCTGCTCCTTCAGATGTACTGGAAGTTGTGTTTGTTGGTGGCAGAGATCCAGTACTAGATCCATCACTTTCAGAAGTGGCAGATGGTGAACCATTGACAGATGCTGTAAAAGATTTGGGGAAAATAGCAAAAAAATCTCTTGCTTTTCAGAAATCTAAATTCAGGACAGAATTTGAACTATGAAGGGTGGATGAAAGAAGACAAATACAAATTTTAAGATATGAATACAGATGAAAATGATGTAAGTAAATAATGGACACAGCTAAACATCACATTTTTAATAAAATTATTCACAATTAGGTTGCAACCATCCCACTTTCTCATTCAGCTATAAAGCAAAACACATAGATGTTAATTTCTTGAAAGGAAAAACTTGTTTTGTTTTTGGGTCACATTCAACAGTGCCCAGGCTTCATTCCCGGTGGCCTCAGACCACCCTATGGGGTACAAACTCAGGTTAGCTATGTGTAAGACAAGCACCCTAACTTCTGTATTATTCATTGCTCCAGTCCTCAGAAAAACTTTTAGGAAAGGAAAGTACAGGTATCCCTTAGTATCATAAATTCACTTACTTTTTTTTTTTTTGTGTATCTTTAACACTGTTTTGCCTATAAAACTCTGCAGATTAGAAACCAAAAAATTTTTGAAGGATCTTTCGTCCACATGTGGCTATGCACGAGGCTTATTCCTGGGCCTCTGCTGAGGGATCATACCCGAGGGTGCTTTGGGAATCCCATATATGCTGGCAAGGATGGAATCTGTGTCTGCTATAGTAGGTTAGGCAAGCACCTAACCAACTGTGTATCTCTCTGGCCACCAGAGCTCAATTCTTTTTATTTTTCAGAGCCCAATTCTTGATTTAGCTAGTTATAATACAGAAGATATGACTGGCAATTAATTGTAAGAATATGACTGCTTGATGGAATAGAGAAGGGATCACTAAGAAAATGATGGCTGGAGTAACCAGTTGGGATGGGAGATGCATGCTGAAAGTAGATAGTGGACCAAACATGATGACCTCTCAGTGTCTGTGTTACAAGCTATAATGCCCAAAAGTAGAGAGAGAGTATGGAGAATACTGTCAGCCATAGAGGTAGGGGGAGGATGGGAAAGGGGGGGTATACCCGGGATATTGGTGGTGGGGAATGTGCAGTGGTGGAGGGATGGGTGTTTGATCATTGTGGGATTGTAACCCAAACATGAAAGCCTGTAACTATCTCACAGTGATTCAGTAAAATTAAAAAAAAAAAAAACCATAGCTGTTTAAGTTCTCATTATGACTTCAAGATATACTTGCTGACAAAACCATTTCTGGAAACTGTCATTAATATTACAAAATAATACATTAAGTTCAAAGACTAGCAATACATTGTTGACAAATTATAGGAAACTAGGAACAATATATCATTAAACAAAAAGTAATTTAATACAATGACTTGTTGGTAATGGGAAGATATATCAAAGAGCTGAAACATGATTTGCATTAAGGTTTGATTCCTGGCACTACATGGTCCTCAGAGCAATGTGGAAAGTGATCACTGAGCATAAAACAGAGAACAGTCCTTGAGCATTGCCAGGTCTGACCCCCTGGGGAAAAAAAAATCTGAATCTAAATAAATAAAATGATTAATCAACAATTAATACTAGGCTTAGCTATGTATATTCCCTGTCCAAATGGACATGCTACCTGAAGATATGTTTTATGGGGAGTTAGGGGATACACCCATAATAATCAGTATCCAGTACTGGCTCTGTGCTCAGGGATCGCTCCTGGTTGTATTTGGGTAAGATATGCAATGCTAGGGATTAATATGGTCAATCATGTACAAGGCAAAGTTCTTAACCCCTCTATTATCTCCCTTGTTCCAAGATGCTTACATTTTAAAAATTAATACCTAAAAGTCTTTTCACTTATATAATGTTGCTTTTAAAATGTAAATATAATTTGGCATTTAATTATTTGCTACAATATACGAGAATAAACAATCAAGACTATATGTCATGCTTATATTCTCATTTGCAAATTCAGCAATAAAATTACAATCTTGTTTATTATGCACATTCAATTTGCAATTCTCAATACTGTACTTGCCTCAAAAACTCCAATCTTGAAGTGAAGTGATAATTTTAGTTAGGGAAAAAAGATTTCAGTTTTAGGAAGAGTATGCTTAGATAAAATCTTTAATGTAAAAATATAGTTAGAAAGCCAATCCAACCTAAAAGGTGTTCTAGGTATCTGCAGATAAATTCACAAACAAAACATTATTACATTATTGTGATGAGGTGACCGAAAGTTAGCAGAAAAACAGGTGGCTGCTAAAAGATAGCTGGGAAGCAGGGTGAGGCTCTCCAAGGACCAGATGCCCTGGAAACAACCTGCAGAGATATCTTTTTTGGCTGCCAAGTAGAAATTTTTAACTGTTCAAGGCTGACCACAAACATCTCACTTCTATGCTAAAAACATGCGTGCTTAGCTGGTAAAGAGTTGATTGATGTTGCCAAACAGGATGTCATAAAGAATGTTTAAAAACCTAGTCTGGACTCAGTTTTAGGGCTATTCAGTGCTCTAAAACCCTTGCCCTCAGGCTTGGAAGCCCCTGCAAGTTGATAAAGGCTCTTCAATTTGGTCAACAAATATTTTCAAGTATTCTCTCACTCTGTAACATTATTTTTTAGTTTGGGCCACACCTAGCAATGCTCAGGGCTTACTCCTGGCTCTGCATTTAGGGACCACATGGCATGCCGAGGACTAACCTTGGATGGCCCTGTGCAAGGCAAGCACCATTGTACTATAGCTCTGGCCCTGGGAACAGAACATTAATACAATACTACAGCTACATCCCTAGTGTATGGTTGGACTACATACCTGGTCTACGTGGGGTAGGAGGAGGTGGTCGTGAAGGTCTTGGAGGCCTAGAGGGCTTAAAACCGCCATTTGAGAGTGATGGAGAATTATTCCCACTGACCCTCCTATTTTCACCAGATCCTGCATCTTCAGGGTCATCTGATCCACTTGTATTCACTCTGGGTAGAATTAGAAGGTGGGGGTGGGAGGAGGGAAAAAATTGCCTTTTGAATTTAAGTAAAAAAAAAAAAAAAAACCCAGCAGAAAAGCAAAAACATAGTTCTAGAAGCTTCAGAAAAGTTTCTAAAGCTTCCAGTCTTGGAAAATATAAAAATAAAATAACCTTAGGACCAGAGAGATAGTACAACAGCTAGGGCACTTGTCTTATGTGGCCAATCTAGGTTTGATCCCTGGCACCCCATAATGGTCCCCAGAACCCAACAGGAGTGAGCAGGGTCAGGAGGAAATTCTGAGCACTGCCAGGTATGTCCCTTTTCCCACAAAAATTGCTATTGTGTGTGGGCCCAAAACAAATAAAAACAAATAAAAAAAAGAAATACTTTGCTACCTAACTGAAAAGATCTCCCAAAATAGTATACTATAACCTCAGAAATACACCTATGTTTACCTGTAGGGTTTCCATAGTATAGATCCAGTTTTAACTGTATGAAGCATCAGCTGAGAGCTAGTGAGAAATATAAAACTTGGACCCTAAGATCTAATAACTGGAACTGAAACTGGAACAGAGATTCAGCAGTCTTGGGAAAACTTAAAAAACTTGTTTGAATAAGCCCTTCAGGTGGCATAATATACTCTCAAATTTAAGACACAGGCCACACTGAAATGAAATTGATATTTATTCAGTTCTATTAAACCAATGTTTCTCAACCTTTATTCCTACTGTGGCTTTCTTCCAATCTCATTTCTTTCCTGTAGGCCCCTGTCCAACCAGTGAGCACCCTAGTCTTGTGTCCCGAGCCCTCATTTGTGCAATTTTCCACTTGTGGCCCCCCTAGAATATCTTGTGGGCCACAGGAGACAATAAGTCCCCACACCCACACTGAAAAATAACTACTTCAAAGAACACAAAAGTAAAATCTAAAATAAACTCTGCAGATCAATATGGAAATCTACACACTATACAGGACATCAGTGTAAACTCATAATACTATCTTTAAAAAGCAGTTAGTTACTAATTAAGACCTTATTTTCCTTTGTACCTTCTGCTTTTATTTCATCATACATAGATATATGACATACAGAAAAGTTCAAATATTTATGGACAGAATAGATAATCTTAGAGAAACAGGAAATTGAGGTCATTAGAAATATACAGGGACTGAGAAAATTGCTCAAAGAACATATGATATATTCAGGAATCCTGTGTTCCATCCCCAGCGTTACATAATTCCCCAAGTAAATCCCCAAATGGGAATAACCCCCAGCACCATCAGGTATGTCTTCCCACTGTCAAAGAAAGAGAATATACAAACAAGGGAGGAAGTGGTTCAAATGGTAGAGCCTTACAAGTATAAGACCCAGAGTTCAGGGGCTAGAGAGATAGCACAGCAGGTAGGGCGTTTGCCTTGCACGCAGCCGACCCGGGTTCGATTCCCAGCATCCCATATGGTCCCCTGAGCAGCACCAGGGGTAATTCCTGAGTGCAGAGCCAGGAGTAACCCCTGTGCATTGCCGGGTGTGACCTAAAAACCAAAAACCCAAAAAAAAAAAAAAAAAAAAGACCCAGAGTTCAATTCTTGGTACCACATCTATACAAATCAAAGAGTAAGAGCCAAGAAGAAACACGTAGGGCTGGGGATACAGTTTAATGGCAGAATACAGACTCTGTTCTGTGAAGCCGTGGGTTTAATACCAGGCATCACAAGAATAAGTAAAACTTGGAAAATTAAAGGCAAATCAACATTAAAAAATCTTAAATACCAGGGATCGATCATTTTCATACTTAACAAACATGACTGAATTCTTGAGAAGTATAAAACATCCAGATATGCATGAAAGTGGATAAACAAGAATATCCATAGTCTTGAATAAGAACAAAAAGGTAATGCCAAAGCAATAGTATAGCATATTGTACAGGTAGAGTGTACTTTCCTTGCACATGGCCAACCTGGAATCAATCCCAGGCACACCATTTGGTCCCTGAGCACCACCAGGAGTGATTCCTGAGTGCAGAGCCAGAAGTAATCCCTAAGCACCACTGAGTATAGCCCCCAAACAAAAATTAAATAAAAGAAGCAAAAGATATAAAACAACCTAAAACTTTATGTCAATTTCTTAAAAATTAACTGATGAGGGTGGCAAGGAGGAGATGGGTGCAGGATTTAGGGTAACTTTATTTGTCTGTTTTTAGGTAACATCCAGTGATGCTCAGGGGTTACTCTTGGCTCTAACCCTAGTGCAATGCTCTACCCAGTGTACTACCACTCTGGCCCCAGGGGATAATTATCAGGAATTCAAAAACTTATTCTCAGGCCTGTAGATGGAGAACTAGATTAAAGAGCTGGAGTGCATGTCTGGCAATCCCTGATACCACATGGCCTCATGAGCAACACTGGGTGTGGCCCTAGAAGCCATGGAACCCTGCTGGGGGAGCCCAAAAACAAAACAAAAATCTATTCTGAGTGATAGCTATGGTGGTTACTGGAGGGAAGAGAAAATGAGGATAATGAGAAGGAGGATATTTTCAAAGGGGAATGGCACTGCAATTTTGGTATGTGTTAAGTGAATCCTATACATAAAGAAATGTTAAGCTATATCCCTGAAACTCAAGAATGTTTTAAACTAACAATAATTCAATTTAAAGAAAGAAAAATTTTAAATACATTAAACATAAAACTAAAAAGAAGTGCGAGTACAGGTCCATAGGGCCAACACAGACTTGACCCTTGGGACCACACCCTGGAGGCTCCCAAACACCACCAAGGTGGTCCAGGCACTCCCCAGCACCGCAGCGCCCTTGCATTAAAATGCCAGCATAACAGAGTTGGGAACGGACAACCTACCCCATCTTCCTGTGTTTCCAGTAACCTGGCAGTCACACCCATGAATGCCTCTGGCGCCACATAATCTCATTAATAGCCATAATCCAGAGACTCAGAAATAAAGCCCTCAGAAGAGAGCAATATAGAATGACATGCCACAGAAATGCCTCCAGACCTTGCACCAGGCTGTATCATCCAGAGCAAACTGGAGAGAGGTGGGTGAGTTCCCCTCCCTGTCCCAAAAGATCCTTGGCAGTCAAAAACTTCCAGAATTCAATTGCCCTCATGCTCAAGGACGCTCTCCACAGGCTCTAACGAGTCTCACCCATGAGTGAGTCTGAAGTATAACCGTTATTTTAAATTTTAGAATTTCTGGAGCATGCGGCCACATCTGCGGCCATGCGACATCTCATATGTTCACCACTGATGTACCAAGAGTACACTACATTTGATAGGGTTTAAAGTAGAAAGCAACCAATCTCGGAAATATATATACAAAAGCACACAAGACTCAATATGTAACAACATGTTAGTAATCTTTTATAGGAGGGCTTAATGGCTCCAGGGTGAAATATAACAATTTTCATGCACTTTCCTCTAAGGAAACTTTTTTTGGATCATTTTTAGCGGATTATTCAAAACAAGCAATATAAAATAAATTATTTCAGTTTTACTTGGGGGATGGGGTTTGGGGTTCGGGATGGAAACATTCAAAATAAGGTAGTGGTAAATACAAAATATACAAAATAAGATGTATAGGTATTCAAATATTAAATGTAACAAATCATCGTGGAAAAAAATTAATAAACAAAATGCCAGCATAGTTGGCCAAGAATTGTCAGGAAGAGCCCCTAGAACTACTGAGAAGCCCTTTCAAGACTGCCTCTTCTTAAGAAGATGCATGAGATATAATTTGTCTATTTACAATAATACTACGAAATCTTTTCTATTACCTTTTAATCATTATGAAAATTAAAAGTAGTTATTATTCTCAGGGCAGAAGATGACATTCATCACTATCCTTCCACCCTGTAAAGTTAGCTAAGCAATGAGTCTGACACATGAATGACTCCGCGAGGTAGACCTTTAATAAGTAAACCACAAAAAGCATTACCAACTTTGATTTTACTAAATAGCTTAATGACTTGGGTTTCTTCTAAATTTTTATTTTTATTTTTTTTGTTTTGTTTTTTTTTTTTTTTGCTTTTTGGGTCACACCCGGCAATGCTCAGGGGTCATTCCTGGCTCTACACTCAGGAATGACCCCTGGCGGTGCTCAGGGGACCATATGGGACACTGGGAATCGAACCTGGGTTGGCCGCATGCAAGGCAAACGCCTTACCCGATGTGCTATCGCTCCAGCCCCCTATTTTTATTTTTTTAAGTATTTTTTTATTGAGGTACTGTTATTTACAAAGTTATTCATAGATCCCACCTTTATAATCAGTCAAGATCAAATTCCATATGTATGGTTTACCCAACCTCAGATCTCAACCTCATCACACCACTATCAGACATCACTCCCGCCTGGGCTCAGGGGCCATATGGGGTGCCAGGGACCGAACCCGGATCAGCCGCATTGGGAGGCAGATGCCGTAAGAGCTGTCCTATCACTCTGGCTCCCCTTCTAACTTTTTATTATGAAATTTTTCATACATCACAGAAGCAGCCTAGTGCAATAAACTCCCAGATGCCTATTCACTTCAACAAGCATTGTGAATAAGTGATACCACTCATTACAGCAACATTCCCTGAAGGATCTGACAATTTAACAGCCCATTTTCTGGATATTTTCCCTTCTGTTCTGTGATAGTGCTTTTCTGGTTCTTCTCCACCTACAATGTCAGTGGTTCATCTACTTCTTCCAACCCACTGCTTTCCCAATTTAGGTAAAACAAGAAATCTAATAAAACTTTATGACTACTTAAGACATGTCACTTACTGTTTAAGATTCTCTTCTGTTTCAGATCATCTCTTTCTAATTTTATGTTCTACTACCAGTTCCCAGGATAATCATAAATTCTTAAAATTTCCTAAATCTGTTTACACAACTCAAAATATTACAAACTTTTCAGGCAATAGACATGAAGTCAAAACAGCAATTGAAAGTACTGGATCCCAGTTAAAAAAGACCTGTTGTAAATTTCTGCTCATTCTAATAAAGGAAGATGCCATAGTCAGTCATGACTTCCACATATAACCAAAGCTATAGAATAGCTTTTAATTTTTTTTTCTTGTTTGTTGTTTTTGTTTGGGGGCCACACACAGTGGTGCTAAGAAATCACTTCTGGTGAGCTCAGGGGACCACATGGGGTATTGGAGATCAAACCTGGGTCAGCCTCATGCAAGGCAAACACTCGACCCACTCTATTAATTGCTCTGGCTCCTCATTTATTCTTCTATGAACCTAACTTCAAGGGTTTTGTTTTGTTTTGCCACACCTGGCAATGTTCAGGGGAGCCATACGGATCCCGGGAATCGAACTTATGTCAGCTGCATGCAAGGCATACGCCCTTCACACTGTATTATTGTTCCAGCCTCTAAATTTAAATGTTTTTTTCTTTTTGCTTTTTGGGTCACACTTGGCGATGCACAGGGGTTACTCTTGTCTCATGCACTCAGGAATTAACTCCTGGTGGTGCTCAAGGGACCATATGGGATGCTGGGAATCAAACCCGGGTCAGGCTTGTGCAAGGCAAACACCATACCTGCTGTGCTACTGCTCCAGCCATCCCCCTAAATTTAAGTTTTGACTAAAATATTTTTCCTTATTTCTTTCTGCATACTATGAGTAAACAGAGTGAATTCTTACCTGGTTTCATCCTTGGATCTGGAACCATCATCATTCTGGGAAGCACCTTTAATAATAAAAATTAGACAAAAATGAGTTTCAACATGTTTTTATCCCTTAACTGAATATTTTTACTAAAGAATATGTAATTTAATTCTAATATGACATTTATCAGGAAAATACAATAAATATTTGTATGCCTAAAATAAGCTTTACCAAAATTTTGTATGAGATGTTGATCAAGGTACATTATTCAAACTACTTCTACCATTTGCAAGGTATGCTTTTATTACTTCTAATTCATATCTAGTAGCATATTAGCCCTCCTTTGAATTCCAAAAATCTCACCAAAAAGTGCTGCTTACCAACAAATGAATTAAACTAATTATAAAAACAGTAACCCCCGTAATTATCTCGTTTGTAGGAACCTGAAAAATGGCTCCAAGGAAAGAAAAAAAAAGTACAGATAGATATCAAATGCCCTCAAATATTCTATACGTTCATACATCTTCAAATTTTATTCATAGTAAATATCTAAGATCTACTAATGATCACTATAGAAGTGTTAGCGGGAGATAGCCAGAGGCTGGCACACTGACTGCGCAAAAACGTAGACAGAAAAAAATAAAATAAACCTGTAAATTGTTTCTGTAAGAACACAAGCTTAGCTGGAAAGATGATACAGGAAATAAGGTGCTGGCCTTGAAAACTGCCAACCCTTAGTAGGGCATATGATCCCCAAAGTACCATCAGGGTTAACTTCTAAGCGCAGACCCAGAAACAGCTCCTGAACACTGCAGGTGTGGCCTAATCCCCAATGCCCACCCACCACAAAGAACCCAAATTTAGGGCTAGGAACACAGTATGTCAGGGTGCAGTCAAAGCATATACACAAACCCAGTTCAATTGCTGGTACCACATAGCCTCCCAAGCATTGCTGGATATAGCCGTGATGGTCTCCTGCACCGCAGGGCCCAAAGAGCCCCACTTCTGTGGTCCAAGCATTGAAACCACTGGCCCAGTTGAATAAATCACCAGGAGAGGTACCTGAGCCTTTTGAGCACTACTAGTGAGCTGCCATTCTCCGTGCCCACCAAAAAAAAAAAATAAAAACAACAACAACAACAACAACAACAACAAAAACCCTCAAGTTTAACAATCTAGTACATATAAATAATAATAACTCCTAAAATAAAACTTCAAACAGTATAACTCCAAAACATAATTAATAAATACTTTTAAGAAAAGCTGAATTGAGTTAGGGAGATATTTCAATGGTCTCTCCATGTCTGACTTACATTCAATCCCTGGCACTGTATAATCCTATGAGCACCAACAGACCCTTTCTCAGAAGCCTAAACAAGGATATTGGGCAGGGCAAGGGTGTGATCAGGGTTGTGCCCAGAAGTTCTTAGAGCTTACTACGGGCTCTGTGCTCCGATATCCCCCCAGGAGATGACATATAGTGCCAGTTATCAAACCCAGATCAGCTGTGTGTAAGGCAAAGGCCTTACCTGCTATGATATCTCTATAGTCCCACACTGGTCATTTGTTTTTGGTCTGGGGACCATACTGGGTAGTGCACAACATTTATTCCTGGCTCACTCTTGGCAGGGTTCAAGAGACCATATGTGGCACCATGGATTGAGCCCAGGTCAATTTCATGCAAGGTACGAGGCCTACTCACAGTACATCTCTTTGGTACCACAAGGCTCATTTTAATTCAGTCTTTTACTTCACTTCAATATAATGTGAAACCATAACAGAAATCTATGGCATAAATTACTAATCTAAACACATCTAATCTTGTGTTTCCAATGCAAGAACAATTTTTAAAATTCTGACACAGAATCAATATACAGAATGAGGACATCAATGTGGACCAGGAAGATAGCTCACGGGTCAGGGAAAAATATCTTGCAAGGGCAAGGCCCCAAATACAATTCCCAGCACCACCTTTCTCCTTAACCCCAATAGCACCCCCAGGTATAACCCTGGAGGTTCCCAAGCAGTGCCAGAATGGCCCTGTTGGCCACTGGCACTCAGGGCCTGAGCCATAAATAATCAACTGGGCTCTAGCCTTGAACCTTCCAACCCAGTAGGCAGGGAGTGGCCCACAGAGTTCCTTAGTATTACATGAAAGTCCTTCCACCCCACCTCAAAAGAGTTTTAGTCACATATAGTTTGCTGAGCACATGCTTTCAATGTGGTATGCTCAGGGGTCATCTGAGCACCATAAACATTGTCCCTGGAGCATAGAGTTGGACAGAGCCCCAGAGCAGCACAGGAAAAAATAGAAAGGCTAGAGAGATAATACAGCAGGTAGGGCATTTCCTTTGCACGTGACCAAACTGGGTTCGATCCCCAGCATCCCAATGGTCTCCCAAGCACGGACAGGAGTAATTCCTCAGTGCATAGCCACGAGTAACCCTTCGGTATTGCTCAAAAACAACAATTTAAAAATAAAGTGTGGCCCCTAAGCAAAAGCAAAATAAACCCCAAAACCCAAAACCCCAAATAAGAGAGTCAGAGTTCAAGTAGTCTCAAGACTCTCTGCCCTTTCCTATCTCTTACCCAAAGATCACAGTATCTAGTCTGAAATCATCAAAGAAGCATCTTGTTCAAGCAGAACACCTGCACAGCCTACCTACTGACAAGCTAGGTCCTGGGAGGCCCTCGTTCAGCCCCACCCCTGGTCCTGGGAACTCAGCATCTTTGAACCTAGCAAAAAAGCTGAAATTGCCATTTCACCCCAAGTCAGATACTTCTCATTTTCATATTTCATAATCAGCTTTTCATAAAACAACCAACTAAAAACTCCACCAGAATACAAAAGTCACAAACAAAAAGCAACAAAGAACCCCACCACACTTAGTGAAGATGGTAGACCTGAAGACTCAAGCAACAACCAGCTGCATAAACTGTCAAGATAAGGACACCGGAGAGGAAATGCTAAGAATGTTCAAGAAGCTCGAAGAAATAACGGAATAAACAGCCAATAAAACACAAAAGGGTAAGAAGCAGAAACGAGAAAAACACAAGCAGAAATGACAGAATTAGGGACTGGAGCGATAGCACAGCAGGTAGGGTGTTTTCCTTGCACTCGGACGACCTGGGTTCAATTCCCAGCATTCCATATGGTCCCCCGAGCACTGCCAGGGGAAGTTCCTGAATGCAAAGCCAGGAGTAACCCCTGAGCATCTCTGGGTATGACCCAAAAATGCAAAAAAGGGAAGAAAAGAAAAGAAAAGAAAAGAAAAGAAAAGAAAAGAAAAGAAAAGAAAAGAAAAGAAAAGAAAAGAAAGGAAAGGAAAGGAAAGGAAAGGAAGGAAGGAAGGAAGGAAGGAAGGAAGGAAGGAAGGAAGGAAGGAAGGAAGGAAGGAAAAAATGACAGAATTAGGGGCCGGAGCAATAGCACAGCGGGCAGGGCGTTTGCCTTGCACGCGGCCGACCCGGGTTCGATCCCCGGCATCCCATATGGTCCCCCAAGCACTGCCAGGAGTAATTCCTGAGTGCAAAGCCAGGAGTAACCCTTGAGCATCGCTGGGTGTGACCCAAAAAGCAAAAAAAAAAAAAAAAAAGAAATGACAGAATTAAAGCATTTTGGTAGGTAAAATGAAAAACACACTGGAAGGCGGTATAACCAGCAGAGTAACAGTAACTAACGATAGATTAGTGAGCTATAAGGTGAAATGAAAAAAACAACACTAGGGGCTGGAGTGATAGCACAGCAGCCTTTGCCTTGCACGTGCCCGACCCAGGTTCAATTCCCAGCATCCCATATGGTCCCCTGAGCACCGCCAGGGGTAGTTACTGAGTGCAGAGCCAGGAGTGACCCCTGTGCACCACCAAGTGTGACTCAAAAAGAAAAAAAAGAAAACAACACTAAAAGATGGAAAAAAAGCTTCAAAATAAATGAACAGCAGACAAGAGAACTGTGCGGTGAATTCAAGGAGAACAATATAAGAGGAATGACACACAATCATCGGGGTTCTAGAGAGAAACAGAGAGAACCCTAATTAACCAAATCAGAAATGAAAGGGGGAGAGGGCCAGAACAATACTACAGCAGGCAGGGCACTTGCTTTATGCACTGTTGACTTGGGTTCAATTCCTGGCATGCTATAAGGTCTCTCAAGCACCACCAGGAGCAATTCCTGAATGCAGAGTCAGGAGTAATCCCTGAGTCCACCAGGTATGGTTCCAACAGATATCAAAGGAATCAAAGAATGACCAGGGGTTACTTTGAAAATCTTTATGCCATGAAATAATAGAACCTAGAAGAAATGAATATATTTGTAGATGTCTATAACCTCCCAGGGATGAACCAAGAAGATATGGAACACCTGAATAAACCTATCACTATGGGGGGAATCAAAATGGTAATCAAAAGTCTGCCCCAAAACAGAAACCCAGGCCCAGATGGATTCCCTAGTGATCTCTTTCAAACTTTTAAAGAAGAACTATTGCAAATGATTCTAAGATTCTTTCAGGAAATCAAAGAAACAGAAACTGTCCCAAACAGTTCCTATGAAGCAAACATTACCCTGATAGAAAAGCAGAGAGAGAACACACACAAAAAAAGGATAATTATAGACTGATATCCCTGACAAACATAGATGCAAAGATCCTCAACAAAATACTAGCAATCTGAATCCAACAACTCACCAAAAAGATCATACACCATTATCCAAGTGGATTCATCCTAGGGATGCAAGGATGGTTTAAAATACACAGTTCAATTAACACCACATCAATTCAAAAAACAACAACAAAAGAAAATTGTTGGGCTGGAGCGATAGCACAGCAGGTAGGGCGTTTGCCTTGCATGTGGCCAACCCGGGTTTGAATCCCAGTAATTCCTGAGTGCAGAGCCAGGAGTAACCCCTGTGCATCGCCAGGTGTGACCGAAAAAGCAAAAAAAAAAAAAAAAAAGAAAAGAAAATTGTAAGATCATAGAAGTAGATGCATTTGACAAGATCCTGCACCTGTTCATTCTCAAAACAAGGAGGGAACTGAAGGAACTTTCCTCAACAATTTAACAGAACAAACATTATACTTAGTGGAGAAAAATGAAATGCCTTCCCCCTAAAATCTGGCCCAAGCCAAGGTTGTATACGCTTACCACTTCTATTCAATACAGTATTGGAAGTACCTGCTATAGCAATTCTGTATCACTGTATCACTCTCATCCTATTGCTCATTGATTTGCTCGGTGGGCACCAGTAAAGAAAAATACATTAAGGGCATTCAGATAGGAAAGAGAGTCAAGCTTTCACTATTTTTGGATGATGTGATTCTATATTTAGAAAACGCTAAAGACTCTACACAAAAACTCCTAGAAAAAATATACTTGTATAGTAATAATATGGCAGGCTGCAAAATCATCATGTAAAAGTCCAAGGCTTTCCTAAATACAAATAATGAAATCGAAGAGAGATTTTAAAAAAACACAAGCTCATTCACAACTGTGCCTCAGAAAATTAAGTACTGTGGGGCCAGAGCATATAGCAGGTAGGGCACTTGCCTTGCAAGCAGTAAACCTGGGTTTAATCCCCAATATCTCATATGGTCCCCAAAACATCCCCAGGAATGTGGAGTCAGGAGTAACCCCTGAGAATTGCAGATATGCCCCCCCAAAAAAAACAACTAAACAAACCACAACAATAAAAAATGCCAACTACCTAGGAATCAACTAAAAATTGATTAAAGACCTATATCAAAACTATAAAACACTGGGTCCTAAGCCTATAGCATAGCAGGTACAGTGTTTGCCTTGCATGCTCCTGACTGGATTTGATTCCCAGCATCTTATATGGTGCCCTAAGCCTGCCAGGAGTGATACCTGAGTTGAGAGGCAAGAGCAGTGCTGTCCCTAAAATAACTACAAAACACTACTTCAAGAAATAAGAAAGGACAGGAGAAATAGAATCACATCTCCTGCTCATGGATTGGGAGGAGAGCATAGTGAAAATGGCAATATTCCGTAACACACGATAGTGATACAATGCAGACCCTATGTTGCAGGCAGGAAGATCGTGGTCATGGTAATGTGTGTTCTGGAGTCCGAAGCATGGACAGCTGGAAGGCATGGAGGCCTTTGACACAAAGGACCTATCTCAGGAGCCCAAAAAGCCATTGAGATACAAAATTCCAGACCAAGTGCAGCAGGATTTCTGAGGGAAGAGGTGGCTGGACCCCCTGGGAGAGGCTCAGGCACTGCAATGAAGATCAGGTGAAGAATATCAAAAGAAGACCATTAATAGTCCCAAACTCCCTTGGCAACCATCCTAGCAATGGCCTGAGATTGGGGTAGAGAAACAGCTTGAGAGAAGCATATAAAAAGCTAATTTGGGGGCTGGAGCAATAGCACAGCGGGTAGGGCATTTGCCTTGCACACGGCCAACCCGGGTTCGACTCCCAGCAACCCATATGGTCCCCTGAGCACCGCCAGGAGTAATTCCTGAGTGTATGAGCCAAGAGTAACCCCTGTGCAACACCAGGTGTGACACAAAAAGGAAAAAAAAAAAAGCTAATTTGAACAAAGGAAGTGCACACGTATGCTGCCTGTGCCCATGTGTTACCCACACACATGCCACCTGCACATGCCCTCTTGTGATGTGTACTTCTGGGTTCTGGAGATATGTACTTCGGGCTTTCTCCACTCTGAAGAAGCTCATGTTCTCTCTTGAGCACATTATCTTACCTCACCTTTCTCCTTAACTCCCTATATTACTCAATAAACGTACACTTCAACTGTTCGTCTCCTCTTGAAATTCTTTTCTGCCAGGGAAAGGTGACGAATTCAAAAGGCCTGGGTAAGGTCTAGGACTGACTTTCCTTTTCTGCAAAGAGCAATTTCTCACTCCAGCCTGAGTCCATGGCTCCCTGAGAAACTAGGTCATAGGGATCAACTCCCATGCCATTCCCAAGAGGATGTCAGGTGCAACTCGACAGTTGCATAGTAGGGTTGGTGGAACATGAAGTCCATGCCGTGTAGAGGATCACCACAGACTTTATCAGTCATAAATCTCCCAGGTGTTTCTGGGGTGACAGAGGTGGGGAGAGGGTCAAGTGGTCGATTCCCTTCTTGGGACTTCTCCTCCCCAATTCACGGTAAGTCACCACGGGATCTCCACCAGCAACACTTATAAGATACCCACAACATTTTTCTTGAGAATAAATCAGACAATTCTTGAAATTCAAGTGGAAAAATAACCCAACCCCAAATCCATAGCCAAAGCAGTTCTTGGGAAAAAGAAGAGGGGAAACATTACTTTCCCCAACTTCAAACTGTACTACAAAGCAGCAGTATTTAAAACCACTTGGTACTGGAATGAAGAGAGATCCTCAGATCAATAGAATGGATCTGAAAGTCCAAAAACAGAGCCTCAGGTATATGGTCAGTCAGTCTTCGATAAAATAGCAAAATATACGAAGTGGAGTAGGCCTCTTCAACCAGTGGTGCTGGGAAAGCTGGTCAGCCACAAAATAAACTTAGACCTCTTTCTAATATTATGCACAGAAGGCAAATCAAAATGAATTAGACCTCAATAACAGAGCTGAATCCATAATGTATACAGAAGAAAACATGGGCAGAACTCTCCAGAATGTTGAAACACATTAGAAGAATAACTAATGCCCAAAGACAACAGAAACAAAGAGCAGGGGCCAGAGTGATAGTCTAACAGGTGGGGTGTTTGCCTTGCATGTGGCTGACCCAGGTTCGATCCCTGGCATTTCATATGGTTCCCTAACCACTGCCAGTTCTAATTCTTGAGTGCAAGAGACAGGAGTAACCCCTGAGCATCGTCACCTGGTGTGTGACCCAAAGAGAGAAGAGAAAAGAAGAGAACAGAAAAGGAAAGAAAAGAAAAGAAAAAGGAAGAGAGAAAGAGAGGAAGGAAGGGAGGGAGGGAGGGAGGGAGGGAGGGAGGGAGGGAGGGAGGGAGGGAGGGAGGGAGGGAGGGAGGGTGGGAGAAAAGATCCTTAGCAGGAATCTTGCCAATACTGGGGGAAGGGGAATAGGTCAGGAAAGGTACCAGTAAAATTAGAGAGGGCAGTTGTCACTCTGGACAAGAACTGGATGCTGAAGAGAGGTAAAGTGATATTCATGATACCCTATCAGTAACAGTATTGTAAACCATAGTGCCTAAAAGGAAAAAGTGCCTGCTATAAAGGCAAGGTGGGGAGTGGGAGAGAAACGAGGGACATTCATAGAGGGAAATAGACACTAGTGAAGAGACTGGTGATGATATACCTAAAACCCATCATGAATAACTTTGTAACTCAGTTACTAAATTTTTTAAAATAGAAAAAAAATCTTGTGCCCTTAAGAGTTGTATAATTGTATATTCCCAAACTTTCTAGAATGACATGGACTCTAATTGTAATAGCTCATTACTTACTATTACACATGGAAGTAAAGTGGCTCAGAGCATGAAATTTAAGTAGATTACTGAAAATTGAAGGTTGAGATTGTGTGTGTGTGTGTGTGCGTGTGCACCACATCTGGCTATTCTCAGGGCTTATTCCATACAGGACTTGGGATACCAGGGCTTGAACTCACGTGGGCTGCATGCAAGGCAAGCGCCCATCTTCCTACTCAACTACCATTCAGGCCCAGTAAGATTTTATTTTTGAGTAAGCAAAAATTCAACTCAGTTCTTTTTTTTTCATGACTTAAGGTTTTCAAAACTGTTATTTGGGGACAGAGAGAGTACAGGGATAAAGCACTTGTCTTGGGAACAACTTGTATCTGTCAATTCCAACCCTCTGTGAATTACCAGTTTTAAAATAATTTAATGTCTGGGGCTGGAGTGATAGTATAGCAGGTAAAGTTATAGTACAGCAGGTAAAGCAGGTGTGCCTTGTACACACCTGACAAGAGTTTGATCCCCAACATCCCATAGTCCCCCGAGCACTTCCAGGAGTAGTTCCTGAGTACAGAAGAGCCAGGAGTAACCCTTGAGCATCGTCGGGTGTGACCCAAAAAGGCAAAACATAATAATTTTTTAAAAAAAAATCTCTGTCATTCTCCTACTTAAGCAGAAAACAAACATACAGTAAAGGTGAGCGTACCAGGTGTGCTAAGGGCTCTGTGTGTGTGTGTGTGTGTCGCGCACGTATGTACTTATAGGGCCTCCCTAGCAGTGCTTAGCACCACCAGGATTGTATTCAGCAGTGCCAGGGAAGTGCTCTATATATATTCTCTATGCTAGGAATGTGCTCCAGCCCTCTGGCCTGAAACAGTAATGCCTCAACTATGAAAATGCAGTTTTTAGATTCTACTCTGAAAAATAAAAGCAAATACAACTTTACTTTTTTCTAATTATTAAATATTGGGTATTAGAAGTTCCATCTCCTATGGAGAAAACTTAAGAAGATAAACATATTGAGGGGCTAGTGATAGCACAGCAGGTAGGGCATTTGCCTTGCACGCAGCCGACCCGAGTTCAATTCCCAGCATTCCATATGGTCCTCTGAGCACCGCCAGGAGTAACTCCTGAGTGCAGAGCCAGGAGTAACCCCTGTGCATCACCGGGTGTGACCCAAAAAGCCAAAAAAAAAAAAAACAAAAAAAAACACCCCAACATATTGAGGTTTAGATCAATTTAATGATATAATTTTACATGTATACTATCTTGCCAATTCCAATTTAAAGAATAAACTTGGGAATTTCTTGTAAATGCTGATTTAAATAGACATGTCAACTTTTCAAGTCATATTAACCATTTCAGAAATTCCTCTCCACCCTCATTAACATCAAAGAACTAATCTGGAAAACACACCAGGGTTATCTTGAAGGTACTGCTATTTTAAAAAGTCATGAGTTTTTTAAAAAAAAAAAAAAAAGTCACGAGTTAAAGACAAAGTAGGCCATTTCCCAAAGTAGAAACAGAAGAAAAGCACCTAAAAGCTGAAGACTGTTTTATACTGAAGTTTCCAAGTAAACAAAAAGATCTTAGTTATATTAATCAAGGAAATCATTAATCTACTCTTTGTCTTCGGGTTGCTATAATCTACATTTCAATTACAAATATATACATAAGTGATGGAAATAGTTTAAAAGAATCTGTTTTTTTATTAAGTATGTGCAGACACTAGCTGGTGTTATCAGATTTCTTTTAAATCACATACATTCATTTTTATACCCTTTACCAAAAAATAGTAAACCATACATTGTAAGATACACTGGCACAAATTGGTTTTGTCATTATTTTAATACAAAACATTTCTTTAAATATAGCCTACAAAAATAGAAGAAAAACTGCAAAAAATTCCAACATGTACTAGTTGAGATCATATAGAGGGTAGGGGCTTGCCTTGCATTCTGACCACAGTTGGATACCTAGCACCTTAAAATGTCCCCCAAACCCTGAGTGCAGAGACAACAGTAAGTCCTGTAAATGTCAGATGTGGCCCAAGAAACAAAAATTAAAATATCTGCCATGGGCACTAGTAGGAGTATGGCATCATATATATCATATTAGTTGCTGCTACTGTTGACCTACAGAATCAATAATCAATATTTTATAAACTTACTGGCACAACTATAATTTAACTTTCACTTACAATTTACAGAAAAATATTTATTCATAGGAAAATTGTCACTGTCACTCTGTTGATCAACAATTTGCTCGAGCAGGCGCCAGTAACATCTCCATTGTGAGACCTGTTATTGTTTTTGGCATATTGAATACGCCACAGGTAGCTTGCCAGGCTCTGCCTTGTAGGTGAGATACTCTTGGTAGCTTGCCGGACTCTCTGAGAGTGGCGGAACAATCAAACCCAGGTCGGACGTGTGCGCCCTACCCGCTGTCCTATCGCTCCAGCCAGGAAAATTGTATTCAAAGAAAAATGTTTAAAATGATCAAGGAGCAGGAGTACGGCAGGGAGGGCATTTGCCTTGTACACAACAAACCTGGGTTCGACCTCCAACACACCATATGATCTCCCAAGCCCATCAGGAGTGATCTCTGAGTACAGAGCCAGGAATGAGCCCTGAGTACTGCCTGGTGTGTCTCAAAGACCAAGAAGTCAAAAATAAAATGATCAATCTGGATCACAGAGAGAATACAGGAATTGAGATGGCTACCCTGCAATGTGGGCAACCCTGGTTCAATCCTTGGCACCACATACTGTTCCCCAGCCATGTGAGGTGTATGGCCTGAAAACTAAAATACAATTAACATTCTGGGACAGAGAGAGAGACTGGAGGTTAAGATGCCTGTCTTGCCATGTGGTCAAACCCAGTTGGTTCCCCTAGCACTACATATGAGCCTACCCCAGTTCAACTACTACCAAAGGTGACCCAAAAATGCCTCTATCAAAAAGGAAATAATTTCCAGGCTAGAGAGATCATATAGTCATACAGCAGGTCAGAAGTTGTACATGACTATCTGGTTTCAATCCCTGGTACTGCATTTGGTCCCCCAAGCACTGCAAAGAGCGATCCCTGAACATAATGCCAGGATTAATCCCTGAGCACTGCCAGGTGTGGCAACGCCCTCTCCCAAAAAAAAAGAAAAGAAGAATTTTTAATGTGAAGTAATATATCAAAAATTACATACATCAGATACAGTAGCTAATATAAGAAGAATCACTGAAGAGTCTCTATGGAATATAATTACTTACTTTCTGAACCAGTAGTTTCACCATTGGTAACAACTTCAGATTCTAGTTGCATTCCATCAAGACAAATTGATAAGTCTCCTATTGTTTCTGTTGGTTCTTTGTCACCTGTAAGCTGTAAAGTTATAACAACGTCCTCAACTGAAAAAAGAATTACAACAAAAAAATGTTATATGACAGAAAAATTAACTGATGTTTACAGAAACTGTTCTAATATACTTCATCCAAGATATTTACAACTTTCAATATCAGAACAGTTTAAAAGTTGTATAATTTTTTTTTTCATTTTGGGCCACACCTGGTGATGCTCAGGGGTTACTCCTGGCTCTGCACTCAGGAATTAATCCTGGCGGTGCTCAGGGGACACATGGGATGCTGGGAATTGAACCTGGGTCGGCCGCGTGCAAGGCAAACGCCCTACCCACTGTGCTATTGCTCCAGCCCCAAAAGTTGTATGATTTGCTAATACTTAACATATATGCTGTAAAATACTAAGTTCCTCAATCATCAAATTTCTGTCTTCATTTACCTTGTATAAAATACAGACAGGGCCAAAGAAACAGTACAGCAGATAAGGCTCTTGCTTTGCAGGCAGCCAACCGGGGTTTAATCCCCAGCACTACAGGAGGTCCCTCAAGTCTTCTCTTGATTATAGATCCTGGAGTAAGCCCTGAGCAGTGAGTGTGGCCCCAAAGTCAAAAGATAAACTAAATAAGTTTATCCCTGATAAACAGCCAGGTATAGACCTAAAGCACCCTCAGGTGTGGTCTAAACATCCAAACTAAATGAAACAGATGTACAGCCAAAAGTAGCAATATATGTCTAAATTATACTGGGTGATAACAAAATTTAAGAATGAATTATAAGGGCTGGAGCAATAGTACAGCAGGTAAGGAGCTTGCTTTGCACGCAGATGCCCAGATTCAATCTCTTGCACTCTATAGGTCCCCCGAGCCCTGTGAGGAGTGATTCCTAAGCCAGGAATTCCTAAGCCCTGAACACCACCAGGTGTAGCCAAAAAAAAAAAAAGTTTTAGAAAATCACGAGATTTTAAAAAATTGTTTTAAACTCATGACACATTAAAACAAGCATAATTCGAATTCTTACATATCTATGTTATGCAAACAAGATACCGATGGGGTTCTGGGTATGCCAAGACTCCAAAATAAATCATCTTGTGTGGCTGGAGTGATAGCATAGCAGGGAGGGTATTTGCCTTGTACGTGGCTGACCCAGGTTCGATTCTCAGCATCCCATATGGTGCCCTGAGAACTGCCAGGAGTAATTCCTGAGTGCAGAGCCAGGAGTAACCCCAGAGCATCACTGGGTGTGACCCAAAAAGCAAAAAATTAATAATAATAAAAAATAAATTAAATTAAATAAACAATGTTGGAATAAATTTATTAAATTTACTTGAGAAAACTGCAGGTGCTAGAAGGGCTGTCTGACCCTCCTTTATGTCCTTGAAAGGAGGAAAAATACCCTCCCAGAAACAGAAATATAGTGGGCATCTTTACCACTAAAAGATAGAAATTTGGGGGCTGGAGCAATAGCACAGTGGGTAGAGCGTTTGCCTTGCATGCGGCCGACCCGGGTTCAATTCCCAGCATTCCATATGGTCCCCTGAGTACTGCCAGGAGTGATTCCTGAGTGCAGAGCCAGGAATAACCCCTGTGCATTGCCAGGTGTGACAAAGAAAAAAAAACAATAATAAAATAAAATAAAAGATAGAAATTTTAGAATAAGTTGAAAAATCAAACTTTGCTACTTTCAAGATAACCTACAAATCCAAACTCTTTTTTCTTGTAAAATCTTTTGGCAAAGTACAAAAACTAGATGCTTAAAACAAAAAATAAAACAAAAGGCCCTATATGCTTTGGTTACGTAGCTGGGTCCCTTATCTCCAGTGATTCCATTATTATTTTTATCTTCCACTTATCTGTCCTGTATAAATTTAGAGCGGCAAAACACCTAGACAGGGTTAGGAGAATTATTTTTCTCCCCAACAATATACACATTAATAAAACCACAAAACTTGGGGCTGGAGCGATAGCAGAGGGTAGGGTGTTTGCCTTGCATGTGGCCGACCCGGGTTTGATTTCCAGCATCCCATATGATCTCCTGAGCACCTGAGTGCATGAGTCAGGAGTAAGCCCTGTGCATCGCCAGGTGTGACCCAAAAACCAAAAAAATAATAATAAAAAATAAATAAAATCATAAAACTTAAAACAAGGAAAAGCCATAAGATCTAAAATAAGGAAATCAAATACATAGCACTTGAAAAGAAAATGTCAGAATACTAACTGTATTTGTCTCTCTGATGGATAATTTTCTTTCTTTCTTTCTTTCTTTCTTTCTTTCTTTCTTTCTTTCTTTCTTTCTTTCTTTCTTTCTTTCTTTCTTTTTTTTTTTGCTTTTTTTGGGTCACACCCAGCAATGCGCAGGGATCACTCCTGGCTCATGCACTCAGGAATCACCTCAGGGGACCATATGGGATGCTGGGATTTGAACCCGGGTTGGCTGCGTGCAAGGCAAACGCCCTACCCACTGTGCTATCACTCCAGCCCCCTCTGATGGATAATTTTCATTCCTATTTTTTCATATTGTTTTAAATACCTATTTTTAGCTATTAAAAATATCAGATCCAGGGGGCTGGAGCACAGCACAGAGGGCGTTTGCCTTGCACGCGGCAGACTGGATTTGATTCCCAGCATCCCATATGGTCCCCTGAGCACCGCCATGGGTAATTCCTGAGTGCAGAGCCAGGAGTAACCCCTGTGCATCACCAGGTGTGATGCAAAATAATAATAATAATAAAATATCAGGTCCATAATGAATGGTTAAGCCAAGATTTCTCAGAAAGCTTTAAATATTTCAAAATTCTTCTTCCTGTTATTATTACTAAAGCAAGGGCTGTAGACATAAGCTCAGGAGAAAAGGTACTTCCCTTACACTTGACTGTAAATCACAGCCACTACAGAATCCTGTGAGGTAGGCATGGTAGTACTGTGGGGTAGGCATGGTCCCCCTACCCTACAAATATAACCAAATACATTTGAAAATAAACTGTTAACAGTATTCTGCAAATTTAGCATATGAATTTTACACACACACACACACACACACACACAATCTCTATACTTCTACATACTTACATTTCATATTGTTTGATTTTAATGTGTCATAGATATCTAATGCAGCAGTTCCCAACAAAACATCAGATTTCAGTGTCTGGTGGCTCCACACACGAAAATGTAATTTACTCACAGGGGTGACAATACTAAAAGACAAAAAAGTATGCAAAAATCTTATTTTTATTAAATGCATACAAAATAAATTATAATTAACTTTCTATATACAACCAATCATTGCCTATATTTCATAATTGTATGAAAATTCTATTTGAATACTACCTGCTTATACAGCCATTTTTGCTTGTGGCTGAACCCAACCCCCCCCCAAATAAATCACACAGCTGTACAATCAAGATTAGCAATATACATGAAGAGCTAGGAGTAATCCATGAGCACTGACAGGTATAAACCAAAAACCAAATATTAATTAAAACTGAAAAAACATATTTGAGGCTGTGTGAGCAATTACTGAATCTGATCTATAGCCTACTTCCTATAAATTCATACCAGAAAAAAACATCAATATAAAGACAAAGCACATGAATGTATACTGCAACACTAATAGCAGTACAACACTAGAAACCAATTGATCCATAACAAATTATTTTTGTTTTATTTAGAGCAAAATCAGTTGTACTCAGGGCTTATTCCTGGCTCAAGGATCATTCCTAGCAGCCCACAGGACCACATAGGGGGCTGCAGGGTCAAACCTGGGCCGACCTCATGCAAGGCAAGTGCCCTACCTGCTATACTATCTCTCTGGCTCCATACATAAGGAATTATTAAAAAAAAATGATAACTCATCCATATACAGGACCACTTAGTAATGTAAGAGATATCAGACCTATTTATTTATTCAGAAAGATAACCATGTTATATGTTAAGCATATAAAAAAAATATGAGCTAGTGAGTTAGGCTAAGTACATACTTTGCATTAAGGAGACCTGAGACTGATCCCTGGCACCACAGCAATTCCTGAGCACCACCAGAAGGAACCCCCCAAGCATTGAACTGAAAATTTCTCCCCAAAACCAAACTATAATATTAAGTTATATAATAAGATACATAATATAAATATTTTGCTTGGTTTTGTCTTGTCATACCCTGGTTTGCTAGTCATACCCTGCCGTGCTCAGGAGTTCCTCCTAGCTCTGTGCTCAAGGGTCACTGCAGGCAGTACTAGGAATTAAACCTGGACTTTCTGTATGCAGTTTATGGTAAGCCCACTTAACTATCTCTCTGGCCCGAGAGGGGACATTTTTGAAAGAAAGAAACCAATTAAAAATATATATATATATATACTTGTAAAATAAAAAAAAAAACTAAGTAAGCTACTTATAACTCCATTTCAGTCCTAAGAAAAGAGGTGCTAAACTCCTCCTAAGCCCATGATTAAGGATTTCCCAGTTGATTTTCAATGTCAAAAGTTATATCAACTTTCGGATGGAGAGGCACCATGCATGTGGAAGGTCCAGGTTCAATTCCTAGCACCAGCATCACATAATTCACTGAGCATCACTGGGAACATCCTCCAGGCACTGCAGTGTCTAACCCAAAAGACAAGGAAAATACAAGTGCTATAAACTAGAGATGGCAGAGAAAATAAGAATCTGGAAAAACGGAAATATCTAAAGAAAAAAAAGAAAACTAGGCAGTAATAGTAATAGCAGGAGCTGACATTTAAAAAGAAAAAAGTAGGGGGCTGAAGCAATAGACAGCGGGTAGGGCGTTTGCCTTGCACGTGGCTGACCGGGGTTTGATTCCCAGCATCCCATATGGTCCCCTGAGCACTGCCAGGAATAAATCCTGAGTGCAGAGCCAGGAGCAACCCCTGGGCATCTCTGGGTGTGACCCAAAAAGCAAAAAAATAAATAAGTAAATAAATTAAAAAAAAAAATATATATATATATATACTCTCAAACTTACACTGTAAGGGGTTGCTTCCATTTGGGACTGTTCGTATTGTTGCACTTTTCTGTCTTCTTTGACTGTCCATCAACTGTGACTTCCACATAAGGACTTGGTCCAAACCAATTCTTTTTATTTTCTTTAAGTTTTGCTGAAATAACTAGAAACAGATAAAAGGGGGAGGAATATTTCAATATTTAGTTAGTTCATCCTTCAAATCATCTGAATTTCATAAAGATTACTTCTACTTGGGGAGGCAATTTTGCTTTAAAACACTACAATTATGCAAACCTGAAACTTAGAGGTCACAATACAATGGTACCTCAATAAAAATAAATAAAATACTGATTTTATTTAGCCATGATCTTTGTATTCCTGCTATTCTAGTAAATAAAGAGCTTCCTCGCGTCATTCACCTAAATTCCCATTAGCAGATCCATTGTCAGTTTCAAAAGATTCAGAACTGTGAGGTCAAATGAATGGTACATTAACAAACTCAGGTAACAAATATATGAATTTCTACCATGTGTCAGGTATTTCTCTAAATTCAATGGATAGGGCAGTCTGGAGTACAGAAGGAATTGGCTCTCAAGGAAGCAATATCTTTTTTTTTTTAATAATTTATTTATTTTTAATTAGAGAATCACCGTGAGGGTACAGTTACAGATTTATACACTTTCGTGCTTATACTTCCCTCATACAAAGTTCGGGAACCCATCCCTTCACCAGTGCCCATTCTCCACCACCCGTAAACCCAGTGTCCCTCCCACCCTCCCCAATCCCATCTCCCCCCCAACCCACCCTGCCACTGTGGCAGGGCATTCCCTTCTGTTCTCTCTCTCTAATTAGCTGTTGTGGTTTGCAATAAAGGTGTTGAGTGGCCGCTGTGCTCAGTCTCTAGCCCTCATTCAGCCCGCAACTCCCTTCCCCCACAAGGCCTTCAACTACAATGTAGTTGGTGATCGCTTCTCTGAGTTGCCCTTTCCCCGGAACGTGAGGCCAGCCGCGAAGCCATGGGGTCAACCTCCTGGTACTTATTTCTACAGTTCTTGGGTATTAGTCTCCCACTCTGATATTCTATATACCATAGATGAGTGCAGTCTTTCTATGTCTGTCTCTCTCTTTCTGACTCATTTCACTCAGCATGAAACTTTTCATACCCATCCACTTAACTACAAAATTCTTGACTTCCTTTTTTCTAACAGCTGCATAGTATTCCATTGTATAGATGTACCAAAGTTTCCTCAACCAGTCATCCGTTTTGGGGCATTCGGGTTTTTTCCAGATTCTGGCTATTGTAAACAGTGCTGCGATGAAAATACATGTGCAGATGTTGTTTCGATTGTACTTTTTTGCCTCTCTGAGATATATTCCCAGCAGTGGTATTGCTGGGTCAAATGGGAATTCAATATCTAATTTTTTGAGAATAGTCCAAATTGTTTTCCAGAAGGGCTGAACCAGTCGGCATTCCCACCAGCAGTGAAGAAGGGTCCCTTTCTCCCCACATCCTCTCCAACAGCGGTTGCTTTTGTTCTTTTGGATGTGTGCTAATCTCTGTGGTGTGAGGTGGTATCTCATGGTTGTTTTGATCTGCATCTCTCTGATGATTAGTGATGCAGAGCACTTTTTCATGTGCCTTTTGGCCATTCGTATTTCTTCCTTGGTAAAGTTTCTGTTCATTTCTTCGCCCCATTTTTTGATGGGGTTGGATGTTTTCTTCTTGTAGAGTTCAACCAGTGCTTTATATACCATTGATATCAACCCCTTATCTGATGGGTATTGTGTAAATATCCTTTCCCATTCTGTGGATAGTCTTTGTATTCTGGTCACTGTATCTCTTGCGGTGCAGAAGCTTTTTAGTTTAATGTAGTCCCATTTGTTGATCTCTGTTTTTACTAGATTGCTTAGTTCCGTGTCACCTTTGAAGATACGTTTATCTTCAATATCGTGGAGGGTTTTGCCGACCTTGTCTTCAATGTACCTTATGGTTTGTGGTCTAATGTTGAGGTCTTTAATCCATTTTGATCTGACTTTTGTGCATGGTGTCAGGTCAAGGTCTAAACCCATTTTTTTGCATGTGGTTGTCCAGTTGTGCCAGCACCATTTGTTAAAGAGGCTTTCTTTGCTCCACTTCACATCTCTTGCTCCCTTATCAAAGATTAGATGATCATACATTTGGGGTTGTGTGTAGGGATATTCCACCCTGTTCCATTGGTCTACGGCTCTGCCTTTATTCCAGTACCATGCTGTTTTAATTGTTACTGCTTTGTAGTAAAGTTTGAGGTTGGGGAGGGTGATGCCTCCCATCATCTTTTTCCCAAGAATTGTTTTAGCTATCCTTGGACGTTTGTTATTCCATATGAATTTTAGGATTGCTTGATCCATTTCTTTGAAGAATGTCATGGGTATACTTATAGGGATCACATTGAATCTGTATAATGCTTTAGGGAGTATTGCCATTTTGACAACATTGATTCTCCCTATCCACGAGCAGGGTATATGTTTCCATTTCCTCATGTCCTCTTTGATTTCATGGAGTAGCGTTTTGTAGTTTTCTTTGTAAAGGTCTTTTACTTCCTTGGTTAAGCTGATTCCGAGGTACTTGATTTTCTGGGGCACGATTGTGAATGGGATTGCTTTTTTCATGTCCCTTTCCTCTGCCTCATTGTTTGCATATATGAAGGCCATGGATTTTGGGGTATTGATTTTGTAGCCTGCAACTTTACTGTATAAGTCTATTGTTTCTAAGAGTTTCTTAGTAGAGGTTTTAGGCTTCTCTAGATATAGTATCATGTCATCTGCAAATAGTGAGAGTTTGATTTCTTCCTTTCCTATCTGGATGCCCTTAATCTCTTTTTCTTGTCTAATAGCTATCGCAAGTACTTCCAGTACTATATTGAAGAGGAGTGGTGAGAGTGGGCATCCTTGTCTTGTGCCTGATCTCAGAGGAAAGGCCCTTAGTTTTTCCCCGTTGAGGATAATGCTTGCCGTAGGCTTGTGATAGATGGCTTTGACTATCTTGAGGAAAGTTCCTCCAAACCCCATTTTGGCGAGGGTTTTCATCATGAAAGGATGTTGGATCTTGTCAAATGCTTTCTCTGCATCTATTGATATGATCATATGGTTTTTGTCTTTACTTTTGTTGATATGCTGGATTATGTTGATTGATTTCCGAATGTTAAACCATTCAAGGAAGCAATATCTTAAAGAAAAGTCCGTGTGATGAAATATGGGCTTACATGGCATTAGGAGATTAGAAAGATCTCTAGAAAACATCTTTCTTAAGGTGAGGCAGGGATGGGTGGCCACACCAAGCAATACTCATAGTATTGCCAGGTACTGAACCAGGTTTGATCATATGTAAAACAAGCATCATAATCCCTGAACTAACTCTCTGGACACCTGGAAAATACCTTTAAATAGCAATCATGGACCGCCGAGATGTGATCCCAGGGGCCGCACTCATGTGCGGCCTCTCCGCAGCTGCACAAGCGTGAATCCAGACCCAGCAAAACCTCTTTCGGCGTGGGCAACTCCTCGCAGAATGTCTCCAGCCTGTGAACTAAGCCTCGGCCCCGTGCCCGCCCAGGAGGGGAAAGGTATTTCTCTCTCTCGCCTCTTTCTCTCCGGGGATGAAGGGCGCGGTGGCCGCCATATTAAGACGACCACAGATTGGGTTTTCAAGCCTGCAATTATCTAATATCTGGAAGAAATCTCCCTGGACTTCTTGTTAAAGTACAGAAATTCAAAACCGCGCGGCCGCGGTAGACCTTATTTGTCTTCACAGTAGGTCTGAATCTAGTGGGGTACTCCTAACAACAATAGTGAGGTTTGTGTTGAAATATTGAATGTAACCAAAGTAAATGGAATGTAAAATGAAACTTATCAGTTACAAGGTAGGGGGTGGGGGGACGGGATGGGAGGTGTACTGTGTGGGTTTTTTTTTTTTTTTGGTGGTGGTATATGGGCACTGGTGAAGGGATGGTTGTTTCAGCATTGTATAACTGAGACCTAAGCCCGAAAGCATTGTAATTTTCCACACGGTGATTTAATAAAATAAAATTAAAAAATAAATAAATAAATAAATAAATAGCAATCATGTGTACTGGGTTCACCCTCTGGAACAGTTTCACTTAGTGAAATACAATCTTGGCAGCAATGCTTATTTGGGATCCCCAGGATAACATACAGCGTGACTTCTGACATATGATAATCCTGCATGTTACCTCCAAATGTTTAAGCACTACGACCAAGTGAGTCAAATCCCTGCTCATCATAACAAAGGGCAGATGAGCAAGTTATAAAATTAAGGGAGGAAAAGGATAACTGACACCAACTATTATTGTTACTAGATACGGTCAATTTAATATAATTATTCTGTGAGACATTTAACTTTCTCATACAAAATGATAAATTTAGAAGATGGAGAGATAGTACAAAAGTTAAGGCACTTGCCTTGCATATGGCTGCTTTAGGATCAATCCCTAGTACCACATCTTGTCCTCTGAGCACTGCCAACAGTGATCCCTGAGCAAGAGCCAGGAGTGATCCTGCATCACAGAGTCAGGAACAAACCCAGAGCACACGGTGAGCAGTGAGCCCTAAGTACTGTTGGATGTGGCCCAAAAACCAAAAGAAAAAAAGTAAAAAACAGAAGCTGAACACATGCTTTGTATGCAGGAGGCCTGAGTTCCTCAAGCACAGTGCTGGGTAGAACTCTAAAGTTCTACTAAAATGGCACAAAAACCAGCCCCTCACTAACACCAAAAAAAGATAAGCTTAACACATTAAAAAATATCGAAGCAGGGCTGGAGCGATAGCATAGCAAGTAGGGCGTTTTGCCTTGCACACTGCCGACTTGGGTTCGATTCCCAGCATCCTATATGGTCCCCCAAGAACTACCAGGAGTGATTCCTGAGTGCAGTGCCAATAGTAACCCCTGAGCATCGCTGGGTGTGACCCAAAAAGAAAAAAAAAATCCAAGCATCACAGCAAAGACTGACTGGGGAATGGGATCAATTCTTTAAATGTTCAAAGTTCAGGGGCTGAGAGATAGTACAGAGATTAAGGCATTTCAGTGGGGCTGGAGCAATAGCACAGCAGGTAGGGCATTTGCCTTGCACGCGGCTGACCCGGGTTCGATTCCCAGCATCCCATATGGTCCCCTGAGCACCACCAGGAGAGATTCCTGAGTGCAGAATCAGGAATAACCCCTGTGCATTGCCAGGTGCGACCCAAAAACCATAAATAAATAAATAGATAAATAAATAAATAAAAATAAGGCATTTCAGCTAACCCTGTTTCCATCCCTAGTACCACCATAGCCTTCAGAGCCCTGCTAGGAGCAACACCTTCCCTCCCTCCCACATCCCACTCCCAGCATAAAACTAGGAGTCGCCCAGAGCATAACCAGATGCAGCCTCCAAACCCTCAGAAAACAAATTTCAAAGTTTAGAAAATTACATAAAATCTGTGTTACAGTCCTTATATAAAGGAAAGAGAGCAATGTGATGTTTTCTAAAATTTATATTCTGAGAGTAATTAAAAGAATTTCAATTTCAATTATCAACTGACAGTATAGCAGTGTTTGCCTTGTATGTAGCCAACCTGGCATCACATATTGTCCCCTGAGCACCAACAGAAGTGATTCCTGAGTCATAAGCACATATATATGCATATACATATAATATATGTCTATATATATGAACTAAAAGGAGCAAGAAAAAAGACAGTATCATCCTATACTGGGGTTATTCCAAGACTAATAATTTTCAGTCCTTACTCCTTACTCTCACCTCTCTATATCACTGTCACTGTATCACTGTCATCCCACTGTTCATCGATTTGCTAGAGCGGGCACCATTAACATCTCCATTCATCCCAGCCCTGAGATTTTAACAGCCTCTCCTTACACGTCTTTCCAAATGACTGGAGGCTCTTTCAGTGTCAGGGGAATGAGAGCTGTTATTGTTACTGTATATGGCATATCGAATACACCACGGGGAGCTTGTCAGGCTCTTCCGGAGAGGGAGCCTGAGAAACAGCTACCACATCCAAGGAAGGCATCAGGCGTGCAAATTACCTACTCCCGACCCAGGGAGGTAGTGATGAAAAATAACAATACAGGACTCTTTCAAGGCCCTGTAATTGGAATGAGTCCACTTTAAATCCTTTAACGAGGATCCATTGGAGGGCAAGTCTGGTGCAAGTCTGGTGCCAGCAGCCGAGGTAATTCCAGCTCCAATAGGGTATATTAAAGTTGCTGCAGTTAAAAAGCTCTTAGTTAGATCTTGGGAGCAGGGAAAGGTCCGCCTAGAGACAAGCCACCGCCCTTCCCCTCCCCCCCTTGGTCCCCGCCCCTTGCTTCTGGGCGCCCCATCTATGCTCTTAGCTGAGTATCCCTGGGGCCGAAGGGTTTACTTTGAAAAAAATCAGAGTATTCAAAGCAGGCCCAAGCCACCTGGATACCACAGGTAGGAATAATGGAATAGGATTGCGGTTCTATTTTGTTGGTTTTCAGAACTGAGGCCATGAGTAAGAGGAATGGCCAGGGGCATTCATATTGCGCCACTAGTGGTGAAATTCTTTGGACCAGCACAAGACGAACCAGAGCAAAAGCATTTGCCTAGAATGTTTTCATTAATCAAGAATGGCTGGAGCAATAGCACAGCGGTAGGGTGTTTGCCTTGCACGCAGCCGACCCATATTCGATTCCTCCACCCCTCTCAGAGAGCCCGGCAAGCTACCGAGAGTATCGAGCCCGCACGGCAGAGCCTGGCAAGCTACCCGTGGTGTATTGGATATGCCAAAAACAGTAACAATAAGTCTCACAATGAGAGACGTTACTGGTGCCCTCTCGAAAGGGATGATAGTGACAGTGACAGAATCAAGAATGAAAGTCGGAGGTTCTAAGAGGATCAGATACGTCATAGTTCCGACCATGAACGATGCTGACTGGTGAGCGTGTCAGTGCTATTCCCATTACCTGCCGGGCAGCTTCCGGGAAACCAAAGTCTCTGGGATCTAGGGGGGAGTAGGGCTGCAAAGCTGAAACTTAAAGAAATTGAGGAAAGGGCACCACCAGGAGTGGAGCCTGTGGCTTAATTTGACTCAAACAGGGAAACCTCACCCGGCTCGGATATGGACAGGATTGACAGACTGATAGAGCTTTCTCGATTCCGTGGGGGGTGGTGCATGGCCGTTCTTAGTTGGTGAAGCGATTTGTCTGGTTAATTCCGATAACGAGACTTGCCTCTCTAGTAGTAGATAATTCTACTACTAAAATTATCTTCTTAAAACAGATGTTATTACATCACTACATTTCAATGATTCTCTATTGCTTTTAAGTTCAAACACAAGGGAACATTTTTACATTATTTACTGTACACAACTTCAGTTTCCTCCTATATAAAATCCTATCCAGCCCTATCCCCTGGTAATCTAACTACTTTTACCTATTTACTCCTTCTTACAAAGCCCGTAAGAGCCTCTACTCATAAAATTCCTTTTCCTATATTATAGAATCCTACTTCCTCAAATACAAATGCTGCCTTTTCTTTATTGGACTGCGTTTTATAAATATAAGGAGTTAAATTGTTCCTGCATCCATAACACTGTCATATTCCTGCATTTGTGCTTCTGTGGCATTATATTCCTGTATAGCTCTATTTCATTCTTAATTTTATTACACTTATTAGCTTTTACTTGTTTAATTCACTATAATTCCCTTTATGACAAGCACGTAGCTAGTCTTAGGTTTAAATCTAAGAAAATACATTTGTTTAACTAAGTAATCACTCATGGCAGAAAATAATTCTGTTGTTTCTGGTTGGGGGCAGGGGAGTCAGGGATCAAACATGGTTGGCTGTGCACATGGAAAGAGCCTTGCCTGCTATTCTATCTCTCTGACCCCCATTTTTTTGTTATACCCATATATACAAGCATGTAATTTATCAACTGCATATAACATTGTACTATATAATGTATTTTTGATTCTTCTGTCTGGAGGTCAAAGCTTTTACCTGGTTTTAAGTCTTCATCCTTATCTATCCAGTATAATAAGTTTAATGATTCCAATATAAAATGTTGAACAAGTTAAAGAAAGCAGAAGTGAATCCTGGGCTGGAGCGATAGCACAGCGGGTAGGGCGTTTGCCTTGCACGTGGCCGACCCGGTTCTAATCCCAGCAATCCCATATGGTCCCCTGAGCACCACCAGGGGTAATTCCCGAGTGAAGACCCAGGAGTAACCTCTGTGCATTGCTGGGTGTGACCCAAAAACCAAAAAAAAAAAAAAAAAAAAGTGAATCCTTAAGCTTATTCAACTTATTCTGGGAACCATGAGGATAAAGTGATTAAGGTCAAACAAACAAGGGTGTTCAGACTAGAAAAATGAGCAGTAGGATGAGATGGTAAGAACTAAAACCAATTAGGCAAGGGCTACCTCTGTGGCCAATCTATGTCTTGGCTGAGCAAAACTTGGTATATGAACTCTCAGCATTAAAGTCAGCTCAAGTGGCAGAAACCCTGAATTCTATCCTTAGCACAACATACCACCCCACCTCACCCCAACACTTGTAAATATGGCCCTGGTGACCACTGGAGCACTACCAGGTATGGCTACTATGAAAAAATTAACTTAAGGGGCAAAAAGACAGTACAGTGCTTGGTAAGGCACGTGCCTTTCAGGCGACAGACCCATGTTGTGCACAAGGAAAGAGACCCTGCACCCCGTATGATGCCCAGAGCTCACCAACATGATCCCTGAGAGCAGAGCTAGGATCCAAAAAACAGAGCTGAGTGTGACTAAAAAAACCTAAATAAACAAATAATCATACCAGAAATATAGTACAGGGATTAAAATGGCTGCCTCGAACAAGACTAAGCCCATTTAACCCAGTTCTATCTATACCACCATGATTACCCAATACACAGCTAGGAATTATCCCTGAGTACCAGAATGTGGCCCAAAACCAGAACAAACCAAAAAAACTAAAATTTCATAAACCTTTAACTTTAAATTATAAGTACCCAGAACAACCTCTATGTCTGAGTATATGACACTCCAGAAAATATGTGAAAATGCAATAAAATTTCTATGCAATTACTAACAACAAAAATCAAGACAGTTCTCCTTCCTTAAATGTTGAGTTTGGAATAAATACTAAGCAATTTCTAGGAAATACCAAAGTACTTATTTTACTCATACACTTCTTTATTTTGTGGTGTCAAGAAGTGAACCATGTCAACATATGCAGGTTATGTGGTCAACTGCTGAGTTACATCTCCCATATACTTTAATACTAGCATACGTAAGTAGCACTGTAGCACTGTCATTCCACTGTTCATCGATTTGCTCGAGCGGGCACCAGTAACGTCTCCATTGTGAGACTTGTTTTTGGCATATTGAATACGCCACGGGTAGCTTGCCAGGCTATGCCGTGCAGGCAGGATACTCTCAGTAGCTTGCTGGGCTCTCCAAGAGGGACAGAGGAATCAAACCCGGGTCGGCCGCATGCGAGGCAAACGCCCTACCCGCTGTGCTATTGCTCCAGTCCAGCATAAGTATCAAATAAAATACACACCAAACAAAAAAATGTACCTAAGCACTTTGGTCTTCCAATCCAAACAAGAACTGATTCCTGAACGAACAAACAACAACAAAAATTTTATGAGGTAGGGCACTTGCTTTATATACAGCAGACCTGGGTTTGATCCCTGGCATCCCATATGGTCCCCTAAGCCCTGCCAGAAGTAATCTCAGACCAGAGCCAGGAGGAAGTTCTGAGCACTGCTAGGAGTGGCACAAAAACAAATACAAAAAAGAAAATCCAGTGACTCACTTTGCATAGTGAAAATCGCTCATTTATAAAGACTTACACTCCCCTACTCTTATCCCTCTTCCCTCCAAAAACACAGGCAGATCCAGACGGAAAAGTCTTAGTCAAGCTAAATTCTGTATCAATTATGGAGAAGAAGTCAAGGTTTTTCAGTAGGAGTACAATATTTCAGGGGTTAGATTAAAACAAACAGTATGGGGCTGGGGTGATAGTACAACAGGTAAGGGACTTGCCTTGCATGAAGTCAACCCAGGTTTGATCCCAGCATTATATATGGTCCCCGAACAGCAACAATAGTGTGATTCTCTGAGAGCAGAGGCAAGAGTTTAGCCTTGAGCACCACCAGGTATGACCCCCCAAACAAAAATGGGCTGGAGTGATAGTACAGCAGGTAGGGCACTTGCCTTGCACACATCCAACCCTGGTTCAATCCATGGTATTCCATATGATTACCCGAGTACCACCAAGAGTAATTCCTGAGTATACAATCAGGTGTGACACTTGAGATGTGATACCCAAAACAAAACCAAAACATAAAATTTTTAAAAAGCACAAAACAGCCTGCAAAAGGGCTAAATACATTTGATTTGTATGCAGAATGCCAAAGATTTAATCCCTGGCAAAGCTTGGTCCACTGAGCACCTCCAGGCACCTACAACAACACTGAGCACTGTCAGGTGTGGACCAAATCCTGTCTCTTATATTACAAAGAATTTCCAGCCAAAAACTCAGAAAACTAAAAAAATAAATAAATAAAACAAACAAAAAAAACTCAGAAAACTAGAGGCAAAATTAATTTTCTTTCTCTATGTAAATATTTAAGGGTGTGCAGAAATTGGAACCCTCACGCATAGTTGGTAGAACTGTAAAATGGGGGTGCTGGAAAGACAGCTGAGAGGCTAAAGTACTTGCCAGTCCTAATTCAACCCTTTGCATCATATATGATCTCCTGAACACAGAAACAGCATTAAGTCCCAAGAACTCCACATGTGGTCCCAAAAGAAAACAAAACAAACAAGAAATGTAAAATGGATGGTGAAGATCCTTTGGAAAATAATTTTGATTATTTTTCTCTCTGTCTCTTTGATTTTTCCACTCTGCTGAGGACTGTGTTCTCTCTTGGAACACTCACTTCCTCTTTCTCTTCCCTGATCCCTGGTATCTAAGTAACTTTCAAGAAAAAATAACTTGTTACACTTACACACACACACACACACACACACACACACACACTATAAAATTTAGGATTTTTGCAAAAATGTTAATCATATATACCATAAGATCCAAATATTCTGCTCCTTTCACTAAGTGAAAACATACATCTTCATAAAGTAGTTGTACAAGAAGGGCTGGAGTGATAGCACAGTGATAAGGCGTTTGCCTTGCACGAGGCCGACCCGGGTTCGAATCCCAGCATCCCATATGGTCCCCTGAGCACGGCCAGGGGTGATTCCTGAGTGCATGAACTAGGAGTGACCCCTGTGCATCGCCGGGTGTGACCCAAAAAGAAAAAAAAAAAAAAGAATGTTCATAGTAAGGGATAAGGTAATGTACCTTGTAAAAGAGGGATGCCTTAGATCACCTCTGACCCCAGTGTTTAGAGAGGAGATGGACAGAGAACGAAAGAAATCAAGGGGGGGAGGGGAGAACAAAATGTAATGGGTGAACAGGCATTAGGGCTTCATACCAGTGATATGAGTGAGGAGTATAGTCATATCCCCAAAACACAGATTCAACAAATCGGAAAACATGTGATCTAATCAGCAACCACTGAAACTCTCTAATGTGCTTGTCAATTTGACAGGCAGGGGTGGAATGGGGATTAGGATAGGGAGGAAATCTGGGGACATAGGTGGACAGAAGTTGACAAACTCAAACAATCAGTAACTTTGTAAATTGTGGCTCCTTACTAACATTTTTTTTAAAAATTAATGTTCATAGGAGGCCAGAGATAACACAGAGAGCAATTTCCTTATTCAGTATAAGGAAATTATGAAAGTAATCCCCAGCACCCCATATGATCCCCTTAAGTCCACTAGGAGTGCAAAGCTGCAAAGCCAGGAGTAAGTCCTAAGCATCACCAGGTACAGATAACTCACTGTATCACTGTATCACTGTCATCCCATTGCTAATCGATTTGCTTGAGCGGGCACCAGTAACGTCTCCATGGTGACACTTGTTTTTATTGTTTTTGGCATATCGAATATGGCACAGGTAGCTTGCCAGGCTCTGCCGTGCGGGCAAGATACTCTTGGTAGCTTGCCGAGCTCTCTGAGAGGAGCAGAGAAATTGAACCCAGGTCGGCCAAGTGCAAGGCAAATGCCCTACACACTGTGCTATCACTCCAGCCCACAGACAAATACCAAAAAAAAAAAAAAATCATAATAGCTAAAAAGTGTCAGGTGTCCACCGACTGGAAAAGTGATAAATATATTATCTATCCACACAAGGATTTTATTTGGTAATAAAAGGAAATTATAGGAAGCAGAAATATAGTTCAATGGTAAAGTCAAACAAACTTAATGCAGGCACACATACAAGCCCACATTTACTCTTAGGGACCCATGATGACTCAATGACAAGATCACCTGCCTGCAAGCATTTATCAGGTGAGGTTGCCAGTTCAATATCTGCCACCACTTCATGTGACCAAGTATGATACCATCATATCAGCTGTTCGGGAAATCCAAAGTACCACAACGAAAATGATCAATTTCTTGCAAGTACTGCAACAAGTATACAAGCATCACAATCAAATATGTGATCTATGGCAAATACCACAGCCAAGAAACAACCCTCTGGTAAACACCACAGCCGAGTGCAAATATCACAATGAAGTGTGTGCAATCCCAATAATCACAGAACCAACAACAGTGAGGAGAGAAGAGGGAAAAGTAATTTAAGGAATTGAAATACTAATACTACATTGTGGATGAATCTTGAAAATATGCTAAGTGAGGCCAGATCGATATTACAGCACGTACTATCATACAGTCAACCTGATTTGATTCCCAGCATCCTATATGGTCTCCCAAGCCTGGCCAGGAGTGATCTCTGAGCAGAGAGCCAGTAATAAACCCTGAACATTATCGGGTGTAGTCCCACAACAACAACTAAATAAATAAATAAATAAATAAAGGAAAAGGAAGAGAAAATGTGCTAAGTGAAAGAAGGCAGAGATTAAACGCAACACATTTTATAATTTCATATATGATAAATTCAATATAAAGAAATTATATGCAAGTAAATTAATGGTTGTAGAGTTGGGGAAACTGAGTGAGTCCACAACCATGATTGTGATAATGGTCTGAACAATTTTTAATGTCCTGATAATCACTGAACTCTAAATGAATAAGCTGCAATTACCCCCTCAAAAAAGCTATTATGACAAACAAAAAAACAACTGCCCAGGTATACATGATAAATGGAAAATAACATATAAAACACCCGAGATCATCCCAAAGAAGATTTTTAAATATCTAAAACATTTATTCATTAAACAAATATTAATACCTGATTTAACAGTCGTTAAAAGGTCTTCTCATAAGACTCTTTTTTTTCATCTTAAGGGGCAAATGGTACTAGAGGACCTTTTTAAAGCTTACCAGTGATCTGAAGTTGTGATTTCATGGTCAGGCTACCCATTGAACCAAGTTGTGATCCACTGTCAGACATACCACCAATAAGACAGCAAACCTAAACACAGCAAAAGAGATACTATAAATATCAAAAAGTTCTCATTTAAAATATGCTTATACTGCTAACCATGTTATTTCCATGTCCCACTGAAAGTCACATAATAGCCAGAGGCCAGAGTGTTCATTCAATTTTTAATTATAGTATTATTCTCTAATTGTACTTCCTACCAGACTTCCTTCTCACTCTCCTTTGATAATTCCTTATTCCTTCATATGACATTGTGACTTATAAATATGAATACAGTAATTAAAATGCTGGAGTGTGGGGTCAGAGAGGTAGTACAGCAGATAGGGCACTTGCCATGCATGCAGCTGACCTGGGTTCTATTGCTAACATCCCAGATGGGTCTCCCTAGCTTGTCAGGAGTGATCCCTGAGCATTGCTGGTTGTGGCCCAGAAACAACAAATTACAGAAAAGCATGCCCGGGCCTCTAGAGTCAGAGGCCTGGGTTTAATCCCCAGCACACAGTCCCTTTGAGCACCACAGTGAGTTGAAGCCAAGAACTGTACCATCACTGTCACTGTCATCCCATTGCTCATCGATTTGCTTGAGCGGGCACCAGTAACGCCTCCATTGTGAGACTTGTTACTGTTTTTGTACCATAAATAGCCCATACCATAAAAAGCCTATACCATAAAAAGCCCATACCAGCAATTTCCCACACCACTAGGTATGGTCCAAAAAACAAAAGAAAAACAAATTCACCTGTACTTTCCTTAAATCCCCATTCTTATGTTGAAGCATCTCATCTTCCTAAAACTCCAGGGAAGAAATAATTATTTCTTCTCATCAACCCTATAGCCATGTATACTAAGTAACACTATAACATGGCAATTAAGTATGCTGAGCTTGGGGTCAGATCTAACAGTATCTCAGTTCTGTTATCCACTACTTGAGCGAACTGCTAAATCTCTGAGACACACTATTATCCATAAAACTGAGATAATTTCATTGTAGTTTTATGGATAAAAGTGTCTTTCCTTTTTTTTTTTCTTCTTTTTGGGTCACACTCGGCGATGCACAGGGTTTACTCCTGGCTCTGCACTCAGGAATTACTCCTGACGGTGTTCAGGGGACCATATGGGATACTGGGAATTGAACCCGGGTTGGCCGTGTGCAAGGCAGACGCCTTACCGGCTGTGCTATCGCTCCAGCCCCTCTAGATAATTATTTTAATTGTTAAAACTAAATTGTTAAATTGTTAAAAGAAAGACACTTTTGGGGCTAGAGCGATAACACAGCTATTTCATCACTCCTAAAATAGGTCAATCCTTAATGTTTAATATTATGGGTATTTCTTACAATTACATTAGAAGAAAGATGACAGAATGTCAAGTGAAGAAAGAAGACAATGAAATATTATCAAAGGTAAAAATAAGCCTTATCATTTTCCCAAAGGCAACAGAAAGAAAAAAAAATATGAGAATTTCACACATTTAACCTGACTGAGTCTATCTTGTCCTAATAAGATCTGATTCTAAAAAACAACAAACAGGCGAACTACATGCCTATGATTTGTGGGGTTAAATTATTTTTGTTGGGAAGGGGGAATTGTATTTTGGGGTTTTGTGTGTGTTTTTCTCACATATCTGTTTAAAATACATATTCTACTTTACAGTATTACAGATAGGATATTGTGAGATATGGAACGGACAGCCGAAAAAATACAAGAAATGAAAGCAGAAATAAAAAAGCTACAAAAATAAGTGTCACAAATAAAGGATTTGGTAGATGAAATTAAAAACTCAGTGGGTGTCCTCAACGGTAGAATGGCTACAGCAGAAGACATATATCTCCCTAATACCAAAAGCAAACAAAGACACCACGAAAAAACAAACTACAGGCCCATATCCCTGATAAACACGGAAAGATCCTCAACAAAATATTAGCAAACAGAATCCAACAAATCATCAAAAAGATCATACACCATGACTAAGTGGGATTCATCCCAGGGATGCAAGGATAGTTTAACATTTGGAAACCAACATAATCCATCATATCAACAAAAGATAAAAACCATATGATCATATTAATAGACACAGAGAAAGCATTTGACAAGATTCAGCACCCATTTATGATGAAAACTCTCACCAAAATAGGTTTTTTTTTTTTTTGCTTTTTGGGTCACACCTGGCGATGCACAGAGATTATTCCTGACTCATGCACGCAGGTATTACTCCTGGCAGTGCTCAGGGGATCATATGGGATGCTGGGAATCGAGCCCAGGTCGGCCACGTGCAAGGCAAACGCCCTACCCGCTGTGCTATTGCTCCTGCCCCACCAAAATGGGTTTTGAAGGAACTTTCATCAATATAGTCAAAGCCATCTGCCACAAACCTATGGCAAGCATTATCCTCAATGGGGAAAAACGAAGAAACTTCCTTCTAAGATCAGGAACAAGACAAGGATGCCCATTCCCAACACTTCTGTTCAATATAGTACTGGAAGTACTTGTAATAGCGATTAGGCAAGAAAAAGATATTAAGGGCATCCAGATAGGATAGAAAGAAATCAAGCTCTCCCTATTCACAGATGATATGATACTATATTTAGAGAAACCTAAAGACTCTACCAAGAAACACCTAGAAACAATAGTCTTGTATAGTAAAGTCACAGGCTATAAAATCAATACCCAAAAGTCCATGGCTTTCCTACACACAAATAATGAGAGAAGAAAGTGACATGAAAAAAGCAATCCCATTCACAATCATGCCTCAGAAAATCAAGTACCTCAGAATCAGCTTAACTAAAAGGTAAAGGACCTGTACAAAGAAAACTACAAAACGCTACTTCACAAAATAATAGAGGATATGAGGAAATAGAAACATATCCCCTGCCCATGGATTGAGAGAATTAACATTGTCTAAATGGCAATACTCCCCAAAGTATTATACAGATCCAATGCAATCCCCATAAGGATACCCATGAAATTCTTCAAAGAAATGGATTAAACAGTCCTGAAATTCATATGGAACAACAAAGACCCATGAATAGCTAAAGCAATTCTGGGGAAAAACAAGATGGGAGGCATCACCTTCCCCAACCTCAAACTCTACTACAAAGCGGTAATAATTAAAACAGCATGGTACTGAAACAAAGGCAGAGCTGCAGACCAATGGAACAGGGTGGAATATCCTTATACACACCCTCAAATATACGATCATCTAATCTTTGATAAAGGAGCAAGAAATGAAAAGTGGAGCAAGGAAAGCGTCTTGAACAAATGGTGCTGGCAAAACTGAACAGCTACATGCAAAAAAATGGGCTCAGACCTCTACCTAGTACCATGCACGAAAGTCAGATGAGAATGGATTAAAGACCTCAACATCAGTCCAGAATCTATCAGGTACATTGAAGACAAGGTCGGCAAAACCCTCCACAACACTGAAGCTAAAGTTACCTTTAAAGGTGACACTCCATTGGCCAAGCAAACGGAAACAGAGATAAACAAATGGGACTACCTTAACTGAGAAGCTTCTGCACCTCAAAAAATACAGTGACCAGAATACAAAGACAATCTACAGAATGGGGAATGATACTTACCCAATACCCATATGATAAGGGGTTGATACCAAACCAAGGATTTACAGGGCACTGGTGGAACTCTACAAAAAGAAAACATCCAACCCCATCAGAAAATGGGGCGAAGAAATGAACAGAAACTTTCTCAAAGAAGAAATCCAAATGGCTAAAAGGCACATGAAAAAATGCTCTTCATCACTAATCATCAGGGAGATGCAGATCAAAACAACAATGAGATATCATCTCACACCACAGAGACTGGCACACATCCAAAAGTACAAAGCAACCGCAAACAAAAAACCGGTGTTTGCGGGGAGATAGGGACTCTCCACTGCTGGTGGGAATGCTGACTGGTTCAGCCCTTTTAGAAAACAGTATGGACGCTCGAAAGATTAGAAATTGAGCTCCCATTTAACCCAGCAATACCACTTCCGGCAATATATCCCAGAGATGGAGAAAAGTATAGTCGAAATGACATCTGTACTTATATGTTCATTGTAGCACTGTTTACAATAGCCAGAATCTGGAAAAGACCCGAGTGCCTGAGGACAGATGATTGGTTAAAGAAACTTTGGTATATCTACACAATGGAATACTATGCAGCTATTAGAAAAGATGAAGTCATGAAATTTGCATATAGGTGGAGCAACATGGAAAGTATCATGTTAAGTGAAATGAGTCAGAAAGAGAGGGACAGACATGGAAAGATTACACTCATTTGTGAAATATAAAGTAACAGAATGGGAGACTAACACCCAAGAATAGTAGAGATAAGTAACAGGATTACTCCACAGCTTAGAAGCTGGCCTCACATGCTGGGGGAAAAGGCAGCTCAGAAACAGAAGGAAACACCAAGTAAAGGTTGCTAGGAGGGCCCGCTTGAGATGGGAGATTCGAGCTGAAAGTAGACTATAGACTGAACATGATGGCCACTTAGTACCTCTATTGCAAACCACAATACCCAGAAGGAGAGAGAGAGCAAAAGGGAATGCCCTGCTACAGAGACGGGGTTGGGTGGAGGGGATGGAGGGGTGGGGGGTGGGAAGGATGCTGGGACCATTGGTGGTAGAAAATGGACACTGGTAGAGGGATGGGTACTCGATCATTGTATGACTGAAACACAAGCACGAAAAGTTATAAGTCTGTAACTGTACCTCACGGTGATTCACTAATAAAAAATAAAAAAATTAAAAATTTATTTTCAGTTAGCACAGCCATTACTGGGAATAACAAATTCCAGTCTCACTCCAGTTGGAAATGGAACCATAGAACAAATAATGGTTCCTATGTTCACAACTCAGTAGCCAAACTATCCAGCAGTGTTGAAAATTAGATCTTGCTCCCTAAGGCAATATAGCCTCTAAGACTAACTAGAAGGAACAATGTTCAGATACCCATTCACCACTAATGATAGCAAAGGAGATGACTTTAGACTCTTAAATGGCAGTTAATGATTATCGGAGTGTTAAGAATTCTTCGGTCACTTATTTTTGCTTTGTTTTCATCTTTTTTACTAGGTATGTTAGGCCACATCCTATGGGACTGGATTACTCCCAGGAAAGTGCTGGAGGTCCCTTCAGAGGTGCTTAATGGATCATGAGGAGCCAGGGTTTCTGGTTCAGGTTTTTAAGTGATCTCCTCCAACCCTGATCACTTAATTTCTTAACAAAAGGAGAGAGCATTTATTTTTTATTTTAAAGCCACAACTGGGCAGTGCTCTTGGGACTAAAAGGGAAGAGTTACTAACTGTACCTATTTACTGATGCAAATAACCATAACTATTTCTCTCTCAATAGAAACACTTTGATTCTGAACATCAAATAATGATCTTGGATCACTGAAAACTTCCTTTCCTACTTTCCAACCAAATATGTCATTTGCAAATGTATACAAAGATACAGGAATGTATAACTTTTAAGGTTCAATAGCATAAAACAGAATTTAAAGGAAACTGGCACCAGAATTAAACTTTCAGCATTCATTTGCTGGTCTGAACTCTGTACCCACTATTCCAGAAGTAAAATTTTACCTTGTTCTCCTGAACTGTTAAACTTGCGTCTCATTCCCTGCCTTTTGTGCTACACCCAGCTGTGTTCAGGACTTACTACAGGCTCTGCACTGAGGAATCACTCCTGGCAGAGCTCAGGGACCGATATAAGATTGAACCCAGTCAGTTGCATGCAAGACAAGCACCCTGCCAGCTGCGCTATCATGCCAGCCCTATTTTCTAACAGTTTAATATTAACTACTATAAACTGCTTTCTGGTTTTGACTACATACTACAGTTTAAAATTTTTCTTGAATCACTGAGTTACATGGTTACAAATTAATTCATGACTGAGTTTCAGGTGTATCAGGTGTGCAATGTTCCAATGCCAATCACTTAACCAGTGCCCTGGTTTCCAAATACCCACAACCCTGCCTGCCTCGATAGCAGTATTCTCCTCTAGAGTGACCACTTCCCTCTGATTGTTGTAGTGATCCCTTCCCTGACCTATTCCCCTTTGCTCAAGTAGCAAGATAATTACTATGACACCAGTTCTCCCACTGTTATCTATTGCATTTGGGTTTCTTATTCCTTTACTACGTTTCTTTCTTTCTTTCTTTTTTTTTCTTTTTGGGTCACACCCAGCGATGCTCAGGGGCTACTCCTGGCTTTGCACTCAGGAATTGCTCCTGGCAGTGCTTGGGGGATCATATGGGATGCCGGGGATCGAACCCAGGTCGGCCGCGTGCAAGGCAAACGCCCTACCCGCTGTGCTATCGCTCCGGCCCCTACGTTTCTTTATATACTGCATATGAGATCATTCTGTTCCTCTCCCTCATTTCACTCAGCATGATACTCTCCAGATCTATGTATCAGCAAATTGTATGACTCCATCGTTTCTTATGGCCAAGTAATATTCCACTGTGTATCTGTACTACAGCTTCTTTATCCATTCGTTTCTTGGGAATCTTGGTTTGCAGATTTTTGGCTACTGTGAATACTGCTACAATGAATATGGGAGTACAGATGTGTTCTCTGCATTGGGCCATTGGTTATATTCCCAGAAGTGGAACTGCTAGGTCATTTAGAAGCTCAATTCCTAGCTTTTTGAGGAATGTCCACTTCATTTTCAAAAAAAGGCTGGACCAGTATACATTCCCAACAGCAATGAATTAGAGTCCCTTTTTCATCTGCAATTATACCAACACTGGTTATTCTTTTTGATGCATGCCAGTCTTGCAGATGTGAGACGGTGCCTCACTGTTGTTTAGTGATATACAGCATGGTGATATGATTAGTGATATACAGCATGGTGATATACAGATTTTCACATGGCCTTTTGGTCCAGGACTGCCAGCAGGTCCAAACTTGGGTCAGATGCTGCCCGGAGACTAGCACAGAGGCACTGAGGTTCCCACAAGATGAGCAGAAGTCTGGGGCACAGATAAAGGGAACGGCCAGAGCTTTCTGGTGGTCTTTTAGCAGACCACCGCTGCGGAGAACCTACCTGGGGACGGGCAGAGGCCGGACAGGTTTTTTTTTTTTTAATGACTGATAAAAGAATTCAGATTTGTTCCCAAATACTCCACTGCTGTCCCCCGAGGAGGACCCTGGGGGACTGGGCCATGGGTACTGGGGGCTGAGTGGCTCAGCTCTCTCCAGCAGTGTGGACACTGGTCTCCCAAGTTGTGGGTCTCCGCTCCTGTCCGGGAGTCAGGGCCAACATGTTGGCTGCTGTGCAGACTCCAGGAGTCACTGACTCTGGTCTCGCAGCTGATGTCAGTGAGACGCACGCATTTCCTTGTTGGGCCTGACACGGTGCTCCCTCGGTGCACGTGGCTAGTAGTGCCCTGAGTGTGGTGTGCAGAGCCTGACCTCAGCCTGTGCAGGGCTGTTCTTCAGGGCTTCCCAACTGGGCGCTGAGGAAAATCTTGAAACATTTATTTTGCTTTTGGGGCCACATCTGGCAGTGCCCAGAGACTCTGTGCAGGAGGTGCCTGGAGGTCAGTTTCTGACAGTGGCTGGGGACCCTGTGGTGCTGACCTCCTGCCTTCAAGACTTTGCTCCAGCCTTCGAGCATCTTCCAGGCCCGGATGTCTGAATCCTGCCATTGACGGTGCAGCACTTCCTACTTTGTCCTCTCCTTGTAAAGCCTAAATGTGGCCTGTCGGGGATGGTCGAGCTTCTGGGAGCCAGCATCTTGCTTCTATGTAAAGAATAGTATGGTAAAAACCCATGTTAAGGGGCTGGAGTGATTGCACAATGGGTAGGGCGTTTGCCTTGCACGCAGCCGACCCAGGTTCGATTCCCAGCATCCCATATGGGCCCCTGAGCACCGCCAGGGGTGATTCCTGAGTGCAGAGCCAGGAGTAACCCCTGAGCATTGCCGGGTGTGACCCAAAAAGAAAAAAAAAAAAAAACATGTTCAAAACCAATCCCTGCTTGTGCTGTCTAATTGTTTAGCTGTCTAGTTGATAACTGTTATATAATCTTTAATAAAAAAGTTTAAATTATTTTGAAATTATTCTGAAGGTTTTCTAGCAGTTTCACCCTGCTTTGCTTTCCCTTTTTTTAATATTTGGGTTACACCTAATGCTCTGAGGCAACAAATCATAGAGAGTAATGCATATATGTATGTATGTGTATATATATATACATATGTATGTATATATACTTCTCAGAGAGCCTGGCAAGCTACCGAGAGTATTCTGCCCGCACGGGCAGAGCCTGGCAAGCTACCCGTGGCGTATTTGATATGCCAAAAACAGTAACAATAGGTCTTATTCCCCTGACCCTGAAAGAGCCTACAATCGTTGGGGAGGACAAGTAAGGAGAAGCGGCTAAAATCTCAGGGCTGGGAGGAATAAAGACGTTACTGGTGCCCGCTCCAGTAAACGGACGAACAACGGGATGACAGCGATAACAGTAATGCCTTTTGGAATTTGCATTACTTCTTTTCCCCATTTTTTGATGGAGTAGGGTTGTTTTCCTTGTCAAGTTCTACTAGTGTTTATATATAATAATCCTTTATCAGATGAGTAGTCACTGTAACTGTCATCCCGTTGCTCATCGATTTGTTCGAGCGGGCACCAGTAACGTCTCTCATTGAGAGACTTATTATTACTGCTTTTGGCATATCCAATACACACGGGTAGCTTGCCAGGGTCTGCCATGCGGGCGAGATACTCTCGGTAACCTGCCGGGCTCTCTGAGAGGGGCAGAGGAATCGAACTTGGGTTGGCTGTGTGAAAGGCGAATGCCCAACCACTGTGCTATCGTTCAGAGTATTGCCAAAGTAATTTCTACTAGATTGTGGGCTGTTTTTGTGTTCTGGTTACTGCTTCCTTTGAAGTAAAGAAGCTTCTTATTTAATGTAATCCCATTTGTTTATTTTTACTTCCATTTGCTTGGGCAGTGGCATTTTATCCTTAAGGATACCTTTAGCCTTATCTTCAATGTCATGGTGTACTCTGCCTATGTTCTGCTCTATGTACCTTATGGATTCAGATATGATATCAAGGTTTTTAATACGTTTTTATTTCACTTTTGTGCATGACATTAAAAAGAGGGCTGAGTTTACTTCTTTGCATGTGGCCAACCAGTTTTTCCAGCACCATTTGTTGATGAGGCTTTCCTTACTCTACTTCATATTCTTTGCTCCTTTATCAAAGATTAACTGACCATATAGCTGAGGATGTTTCTGGATTTTTTATTCTATTTCATTGACCTGAAGGTCTGTCTTCATTCCAATATATTTTTTCCAGTTTTAATTATTATCACTTTGTAGTACGTTTTGAAGTTGGAGAAATTGATACCTCTCATCTTTTTTCCATGGACTGCTTTGGATATTTGGGTGGAGACTGGTTATTGTTCCATGTGAAGTTCAGGAGTGTTTGATCTATTTCCTCGAAAAATGTTGTGGGTATACTATAAGGACTGTAGTCTAATCTGTATCATGCTTAGGAAAGTATTGTTATTTTGACAGGTGTTAATCCTCCCAATCCATGAGCAGGAGATGTGTTTCCACTTCTTTGACTTCACTTTTATTTCTTAACTAGTGCTTTGTAATTTTCTTTGTATAAGTCTTACACCACTTTAGTTAAATGGATTACCAGGTAATTGTTTCTCTGAGGCACAACTGTGAATGGGCTTGTTTTTTGTTTTTAAGTTTATTAGTGAATCACCATGAGGTACAATTACAAAGTTATGAACTTTCGTATTTGCATTTTAGTCATACAGTGATCAGTTATCCATCCTTCCACCAGTGTCCATTCTCCTCCACCAATGTTCCCAGTATCCCTCCCACCACCCTGTCCCATTCCCCACCACCCCACCCTGCTTCAAAAAGGCATTCCCTTTTGTTCACTCTCCTTTTGGGTGTTGTAGTTTGCAACAGAGGTATTGAGTGGCGATCTTGTTTGGTCTAGTCTACTTTGGGCACGGATCATTCAACCCAAATGGGTCCTCCTAACATCCTCTACTTGGAGTCCCTTCTCTATCTGAGCTGCCTTTTCCCACAGCATGTGAGGCCAGTTTCCAATCTGGGATTGTTTTATTAATCTATTTCATTTGCATATAGGAAAGCCAAGGACTTTTGATGTTGATTTTATAGTCTTCTACTTGACTATATAAGTATATAGTTTCTACAAGCTTTTTTGCAGTCTTTAGGGTTTTCTACATATAAAAATCACATCATCCACAAACAGTGAAAGCTTGACTCTTCCTTTACTGAGTGCCCTTAATATATTTTTATTGCCTAATTGTTACGGCACATACATTCAGTACTGTATTGAATATAAGTGATGAGAGTGGGCAATGCCTAACTTTAGAGGGAAAAGTTGCCTTCCTCCGTGCGCCCCCCATAATTGTGATAAAGGGTGTATGCTAAGGAAAGTTCCTATAATTCCTTTTCCTTTTTAAGTTTCTACAATGAATGGGTGCAGGATCTTGCCAAATGCTTTCTCTGCATCTACTGATACGATCTTATGATTTTCTTTTTTTTTTTTTGTAGTGATGTGTTAATTGACTTGTGTTTGTTAAACCATCCTTGCACCCCCAGGATGAATCCTACCTGGTGATGGTGCATGATCTTTTTGGCGAGTTGTTGGATTCAGTTTGCTAGTATTTTGTTGAGGATCTCTGCATTTATGTTCATCAGGAATATCATCGGTTTGCAATTCTCTTTTTGTGTTTTCTCTCTGCTTTTGTTATAAGGGTAATGTTTACTTCACAGACTGGGAGGGTTTCTGTTCTTCAATTTCCTGAAAGAGCCTTAAATGGATTTGCACTAGTTCTTCTTTAAAAGTTTGAAAGAGGTCACTAGTGAATCCATCTAGGCCTGGGCTTCTGTTTTGGGGAGACTTACTATTTTGATTTCCTCCATAGCATTAGTTCTATTCAGGTGTTGTTCCATATCTTGGTTCATCCCTGGGACGTTATAAGCATACAAAACTCGATGCATTTTTTCTAGGTTCTCTTATTTCATGGAATAAAGATTTTCAAAATAAACCCTGATCATCCTTTGATTTCCTGTGGAATCTGTTGTAACATGCCCACCCACACTCCTACCTTTTCCTGTTTTTCTTGGGTCACACCCAGCAATGCTCAGGGATTACTCCCAATTCTGCACTTAGAAATTGTTCCTGGCAGTGCTCAAGGGACCACGAGAGGTTGGAATCAACCCAGGTTGGTAGCATGCAAGACAAGTGCTCTACCCACTGTACTCACACTCTGGCCCCTCACCCCTTTCATTTTTCTGATTTGGTTTATTAGGGTTTTCTCTCTCCCTCTACCTTTGTGAGTCTTGTTAATGGCTTATCAGTCTTGTTTACTTTTTCAAAGAGCCAGCTCTTTGTTTCATTAATATTTTGGACTGGGAGGCTGGAGTGATAGCACACTGGGTAGGGCGTTTGCCTTGCACGCGGCCAACCCGGGTTCGATCCCCAGCATCCCATATGGCATATGGTTCCCTGAGCACTGCCAGGGTAATTCCTGAGTGCAGAGCCAGGAGTGACTCCTGTGCACCACCAGGCGTGACCCAAAAAGCAAAAAAAATAAAAATAAAAATTGGACTGGGGCTTAATTCCATTTTATTCATTTCTGCTGTTTCATTATTTCATTCCTTCTGCTTTGGGGTCCTTTTGTTGTTCATTTCCCAGTTTCTTAAGCTGTGCACTTAGGTTGTTTATGTGAACTCTTTCTTCCTTTCTGATGAAATGCTCTCATAGCTATAAATTTTCCCTTTAACACTGCTTTTGCTGTGTCCCACAAGTCCCAGCAGCTTGTGTCCTCACTCTCTTGTGTTTTGATTTCTTCTCCAATGTCCTCTGACACACTGGTTGTTCAATAGTGAGCTGCGTAATTTCCAGGTGTTACTTGTTTCTTGATGCAATTAACTTCTATTCTCAGTGCTTCGTGGTCTGAGAAAATAGTTGATATAATTTCTATCCTCCTGACCTTATAGAAGTATGTTTTGTGGCTCATCATGTCATCTGATTTGGAAAATGTCCCATGTGCATTGAAGAAGTATGTGTATTCAACTTTTTATAAATTAAACCCTCTCTTCCATTTCCTTCAAAGCCAGTATACTCTTGCTGAGTTTTCGTCAAGTTGATCTATGGAGATGTGACAGAGTGGTACTGAAGTCTCCAACTATAATTGTGTTGCTATCAATGTCTTCCCGAAGTCATTGTTAAAACATACTTAAAAGCTGTTGTTTTAAGTATCTTACTGGTCATCATTAGGTGCACATGTTTTAGTAGTGTGAGTTCTTCCTAATACACATGTCCCTTATTATTAAGAAATGCCTCTGTCTTATAGCTTTTTTCAGCCTGAAGTTGATGTTTTCTGATACAACTATGGCCACCCCAGCCTTTTTGTGGGAGTGTTTGCTTAAAATATTGTCTTCCAGGGCTGGAGCGATAGCACAGCGGGTAGGGCATTTGCCTTGCACGCGGCTGACCCGGGTTCGATCCCCGGCATCCCATATGGTCCCCCAAGCACCGCCAGGAGTAATTCCTGAGTGCAGAGCCAGGAGTAACCCCTGAGCATCGCTGGGTGTGACCCAAAAAGCAAAAAAAAAAAAAATTGTCTTCCTACCTCTGACTTTGAACATGTGCTTAAACCTTATCACAGAATCTTTTTTTCAATTATATTCCATCCTTGTCTTTGGGTTCACAGGGTATCATTTGATAAGTCTAAGTCTTATGGATGTTTCTTTGTATGTGATTTCCCTCATTGGTCTTACTGCTTTCAGAAGAAATCTTGTTGCTCCAGAAGAGCACCAGATGCTCTTTGGCTTTCATTATTCTGATTAGGATGTGTCTTGAAGTGGTTTTATGTGGGTGGGTCTCTTAGCTGGTACCCTTCAGCACTCTTAGATCTGGGTGCATATGCTCTTCAATTCGAGAAACTTCTCAGTGATGATTTCTTTGACTATCATGTCTTCATCAAAATTGCCTTCCTGATCTCAACAATTTGTATGTTGTTCCTCTTATGTTGTTCCTCTTGAATTTATCCCAGAGTTCTTCTGTCTGTTATCCATTTATTTTGAGGACCATGCACTCAGGAATTACTCCTGGTGCTTGGGGGACCATATGGGATGCTGGGAATCGAATCTAGGTTGGCTGCATGCAAGGCAAACACTCTACCTGCTGTGCTATCTACTCCAGCCCCACCAGAATTCTTTAGTTCTGTCATTTCTGCTTGGGTTTTTTCTCATTTCTGTTCTCAAATTCTCTTGTGTTTTATTGGCTGTTAGTTTTATTATTTCTTTGAGCTCATTAAACGTCATCATTTCCTCTCTGATGTCCTTATCTGAGAGGTTATATAGTTGGTTATTATTTGTTGAGTCTTTAGAGCTACCCTATATGCTCACTAGGCATGTTTGGGTTGTATACTGATTCCCCATTGTGTCTGTTTTTAGGACTGAATTTATTGCCAGATTCCATCTGTGCCCAGTGGAATACCATAGAGGGTGAGTATTATGTACCCAGTGGAATACTATGAAGGGTGAAGTATCATGTGGCACAATAGCAGTTATGTGCTTTTGGAAGGCCCAAACAATCTTCTTCTCTCTCTTGGAAGTACTGTTACCCTGCTGTCGGTCTTGGGCTCCAGGTTACCTTAGCCAAGCACCTGATCCATTTCTGGTGCTCTCCTGGAGATTTTGCAGGTCTGGAAATGCAGCATGGTGATGCTGAAGACTAATGTTTTTCCATCAGGGATTGTGCTTGGGGTTTCGGCTGGGGTCCTGCTGTCCCTCTGCGTTCAAGATCAGCTTTGCCAGGAGCCTGATGCATCTTTGGCATTCACCTAACATTGAGCAGTGCTGAGAACTTGGTGTGACGGTGCTGTATACTGGCACCTACCCCCAGAGCTTCTCCTATTTACTGCAGTTTAAAGGATTTAATATGCTACAATAAAGGTAACTACTAATATGTTACTATAAATATTACTCTTCTACAAACAATATTGGTATGAATTCTACAACCTAATTACATATAATGTTAAACTTCTTGGCACCCAAGAAACTGTTGTTTGAAATCACTTTAATATTCAGGAACTCTAAAGATACAGGTGGTGCTTACTCTTGGTGGTGTTTGTGGGACATATGAAGACTGAACTCGGGGCTGGAGTGATAGCACAGCGGGTAGGGCGTTTGCCTTGCACGCGGCCGACCCGGGTTCGAATCCCAGCATCCCATATGGTCCCCCGAGCACCGCCAGGAGTAATTCCTGAGTGCATGAGCCAGGAGTGACCCCTGTGCATCGCTGGGTGTGACCCAAAAAAGCAAAAAAAAAAAAAAAAAAAAAGACTGAACTCAAACTTAGATTGGCCATATACAAGACAAACACCTTACCTGCTCTTCTACCTCTACGGTCCAAAATAGAATACTGTTTTAAAAGGGGAGGGTTGTGAAAATGGAAAAAAAAAATTAAGAATGTAGGGAGATGGTTTACTGGATTCATACTCTGCTTTCCAGAGCCCTAGGTTTGATATATAGTGACAAAATAGAAAGAAAGAAAGAAAGAAAGAAAGAAAGAAAGAAAGAAAGAAAGAAAGAAAGAAAGAAAGAAAGAAAGAAAGAAAGAAAGAAAGGAAAGGAAGGAAGGAAGGAAGGAAGGAAGGAAGGAAGAAAGGAGGGAGGGAGGGAGGGGAGGGGGGAGGGGAGGGGGGAGGGAGGGGAAAAAAGAGGGAGGGAGGGAAAAGAAAGGGAGAGAAAACAGAGAAGGGGGGAGGGAGGGGGGAGGGAGGGAGAAAAGGAGGGAATTTTGCACCCAGAGACAGTATAATGGCTAAAGCATTTGCCTAGCACATAGTCAACCCAGGGTCAATCCCTAGCACTGAATTGTGGTCATGTAGTGCTGCCAGGAGTGATCCATAATCATAAAACAAAACTGAGCCCTGAGTACTGCTGGGTGTGGCCAAAAAAAAAAAAAGGAAGGAAGGAAGAAAGGGAGAGAAGAAGGGAGGGAGGGCAAAAAGGACAGGGGAATACATTTGTAAAAGACTGAGACATTTATGATAAAGGTTAACATCAGAAATTTACAAAGAATTCAGGGGCCAGAGAAACGGTGCAGCATACACACACACCTGCCATGCACACACCCAACCTGTGTTTGATACTTGGCATCACATATGTTTTCCTGAGCACAGCCAGGAATAATTCCTGAGTGCAGAGCCAGAAGTAAGCCCTGAATATTGTCGGGTGTGGCCCCAAAACCAAAACAAACAAAAACAAACTCAGAAATTTATAAAGAATTCTTACAACTAGATTATTACAAGACAAATAAGTCAAGCAACAACCCCTCCTTCCCCACAAATTACAAAATATAAATACCCATATTTAGATATTTTAGGTTAACTTACATTTAACAAGTATACTTTCTTGGGGGAAGGAATGAATTTTAGGTCATACCTGGCAATGATCAAGGCTTACTCCTGGCTGTGCTCAGGGTTCACTACTTATCGTGCTCAAGAGAACATAGGCATTGCTGGGAATCAAACCAGGGCAGGCAAAGGAAACACCTTATCCTCTATACTATCTTTTCAGCCCTCCTACTCTGATACTTAAAGGATACTAGAATTTATTTTCTTAAACATTTAATCTTAGGTTGGACAGAAAACTCAAGTTATTGAAGCAAAAGCTTAGCATGCTTTAGACCAAGTTGGATCTCCAGCCACTGAACAGCTCCTGAGCACTATCAGAAAGACCCTGAGCACCACTCGGTGTTGCCCAAAAATTGGGGTGAGGGGGACACATAATCTTTTATAAGCCATCAAATAAGTAGTTAAAAAAAAACAAAACAGGGGGTTGGGGAGATAGTGCAGAGAGCAGGGCACTTGCCTTGCATACAGCTGACCCTGGTTGGATCTCTGGCATCCCATATATGGTCCCCCTAAGCCAGCAGAAACCCCAGAACACTGCCCAAAACGAAACAAAACAAAACAACAACAAGAAAACCAAACAAATGCAAAACTAGAGGAAAAGTACAATGAAAGCCCAGTCCCAACCAACCTTCACCTTTTCAGAAAGCACTACTTATTGTCTTTTATAATCTAAATATAAAGGAATGGATCATTCCAGTTATTCTGTGAATAGGAAAGAAAGAATAGCAATAGACTGATACAAAAAAACATAGACAACAGCTATAAAATAATCAGACAAAAACAATGCAATTTTTTTAATTGTATAAAGGATTTGAACAAATACTTCTTTAAAGACATCAAATAACCAATATGCACATGAAAAGAGGCTCTATTACAACGATTATTACAATAACGCAACTAATCACAATGAAACATTATTTTACCCATTAGGATGACATTAAAAAAAAAACAAAAAACAGCTTGTACAGAGGGTAAAATGCTTGCCTTGCTTGAAGCATACTCCTTTAATCCCCAGCACTGCATAGGATTCCCTCAAACACATCACACCAGGAATGATCCCTGAGCACAGAGCCCTGGGCACAGTTGGCTATGGTAAAAAAAATAGTAATATACGTAACAAATGTTGGCAGAGGTGTTGAAAAATGGGACTCTTGTACACTGCAATTGTGAATTTAAAACAGTAACAGCTGCTATGGAAAACAATCTGATGATTCCTTGAAAACATAAATCAGGGGCCAGGGACGTGATTCAATGATAGAGCATACATCTATATGTTAGGCCATGGATTCAAGCCCTGGTACTGCAATCATTATAATCAAAGTGGGGGGTGGCAGGTGGAAGATTTCTCAACGGAACAGCACCGGATCCCTGGCACCACCCACAGGCCAACTAGGATCCAGGCAATAATGCCATGCTGGTGCTACAAGTGTATGATCAACCAATTGTGTGTGCAACATCACTCATTGCCAACTACAAAACAACAATGAAGAAGGAGGGGAAAAAAAAACTAAACTGAAAATAGAATTAACACAGGTTTCAGCAACTCCACTTCTGGAAATATACCTAAAAAAATTAAAGGGTACTCAAACAGATATCTGTACACAACATTCAAAGTCATACTTAATCTATATCTAACATTCTTCAATTTACTTAAGAGACTTCACTGTATCACTGTCATCCCGTTCCTCATCGATTTGCTTGAGTGGGCACCAGTAACATCTCCATTGTGAGACTTGCTACTGTTTTGGCATATCTACTACACCACGGGTAGCTTGCCAGGCTCTGCCATGCGGGTAAGATACTCTCGGTAGCCTGCTGGGCTCTCCAAGAGGGACAGAGTAATAGAACCTAGGTCGGCGGCATGCATGGCAAACACCCTAACCGCTGTGCTATCGCTCCAGCCCACTTAAGAGACTTACTTAATAAAACTCTATCATGCAAATTTTTGTTTGGGGGTCATACTCAGCCGTGCTCAGGTGTGCACTGTCAGGTGTGATCCAAAAACCAAAATAAACTCCAACTAATCTAATCACTGTACTCCCACAATCACAAGCACCTTTGCCCATTCAGAATTCCCTATTCAAATAATTTTGCTCTTCTATGCTTTCAAGATTATTTGGATGTATTGCTTTAAACTTGGTGGAGTAATGTCTGGAAGGTCTGAGATACACCTAGAAGTACAGTGCTGGGGGCTACTTCTAGCAGTGTTCAGAGAACCATGAGCTACTAGGGGTGGAACCTACACTACCCACATGCAAAGCATTTGCTCAGTTTATTAAGCTATCTCTCCAGACTGTTTGAACTAAATCCTTTTTTTATTTTTTGAGGGAGGTGGGGGCTTGGGTGGAGAGGCCTTATCTAGCAGTGCTCTAAGCTCTAGCTCTGCATGCAGGGATCACTCCTGGCAGCAGTCAAAGAAGCAGATGGGGTACCTGGGATCAAAGCTCTGGTCAGGCACGTGCAAGGCAAGTGGCCGATCCACTCACTGTACTATTACCCTAGCCCTATTTTCAATTTTAAGCAAGGACTTTTCCCCCAGTGGGCAGAAACCATGGCTTATGCTGCAAAAGGTGGAAAAAAAAACCCAGATCAGAGGTTGCAAAGTGAGAACCCACAGGACCAATTCTACCCACAGTGGTGATTTGTTTGGCCCACAATGTTTATATTACAAATTCGTAAGTTGCCAATGTTTAAAAATAAGAATTTCTTAACAAATCTGGATTTTTAACTTCTCTTTAGAAAAAATTTAAGATATTCAGACCATTATCAGTCTCTACTTGCCTCAGATTTAGGAAGCTAACACTAAATAGAATGTTTCAAAAATGGCTAAAATACCAAATTTTGCTTCAAATTTTAAATAGTAAGGCAGACAGTGGCTCACAAATTCATTAGTTCATTTAAGTTCAATATGACCCATGACGATTACTTAAAATGTTCACCTAACCCTTGTAGTCTTTTAAAGTACTATCATTACTACTTTAAATGCTTACCTAGTTACTAAATGAATTAATAAACTGAGAACATTTTAAGACAAAATGGTAGTAATGATAATGACAGTAACAACACAATTAACAGATCTTGCTTACTATGAGTAAAGTACTACACAAGTGAAAATACATTATTTTAGTTAATCTACATAATGACCCTATGGATATAATATTACTAATCCCAAATAACAGACAGGAAACTAAAGCACAAAATTAAACAAACTGGTGAAGATCCTATTATCAGTACATGGTAGAGGGCAAAATTCAAAATAAAATCATCAAACTTGGACCACAGTTAGCCCCTAAAATATGATTCCCTGACTAGTATTCTATACAAACTTTTGACTATCCAAACTGATTATATGGAAGAAAAATTTAGTCAAAAGACTTGATTTTATTTATTTTCAGCTTTGGGCCACACCAGCATGCTTAGGGGTTACCCCTTGCTCTGCACTCAGGAATTACTCCTGGCTGTGTTTGAGGGACCTATGTGAGGCCAGAAACCAGGTTGGCTGTGTGCAAGGCAATCACCCTACAGTCTGAACTATTGCTCTGGCCCTCAATTTGATTTTATTTTGGTTTTGAGCCACACCTGGCTATCCTTACAACTGGCTCTGTGTTCAGGAATCCCTCTTGGCGATGCTCCAAGAACAAAATGGGGTGTCAGAAATCAAACCTGGGTCCACTAAATGCAAAGCTAGTGCCTTACCCCCTATCTTTCCAGCCACCTGAAAGATTAAATTTTATTTTTTGTCTGTTTGGGGCTACACCTAGAAATGCTCAGAACTTACTCCTGGCTCTGCATTTGGGGATTGCTCCTAGCAGTACTTGGTGGACCATATGGGGTGCTGGGGATTGAACCTGGGTCCATCACGTGCAAGGGAAGCTTTCTACCTGATGTACTATTGCTTCAGCTCCAAGACTAAATTTTTTTTTTTTTTTTTTTTTGCTTTTTGGGTCACACCTGGCGATGCACAGGGGTTACTCCTGGCTCTGCACTCAGGAATCACCCCTGGCCGTGCTCAGGGGACCATATGGGATGCTGGGATTCGAACCCGGGTCGGCCGCGTGCAAGGCAAACGCCCTACCCGCTGTGCTATCGCTCCAGCCCCCTCCAAGACTAAATTTTAAAGCTTATTCTTTTCTGCACCAATGACTGGAGAGCAAACCAAAGCTTACCAAGCAAATGAAATTTCTCAATCAATTTCTTTTTTTAAGTCTCTTTTTCATCCTTTTTTTTTTCTTTTGCTACATTCTCAACAAAATGTTCAGGGCTCACTCATGATGTTTCAGGGGCTATATAGTATACTAATGAGTTAGTAAATAAACGAGTGAGCTAGGAAAAATAAACCTAGAATACAGCAGGTAAGGAACTTGCCTTGCACACAGTTCACCTGGGTTCAATCCCTGGCACCCCATATGATACCCCAAGCATCACCAGGAATAATTCCCTAGTACAGATACAAGAGTAACCCTGAGCATTGTGTGGATGTGGCCCCCAAAACAAAAACATTCAATAATCTCCTATAATCCCCTTTTCCTGTGCTTGCGTGTGTGTGTGTGTGTGTGTGTGTGTGTGTGTATGGGGGGGGGTATCCCTGGTTTTTTGTCTTGTCTCTGGACCACACTCAGTACTTAGCAATGCTCAGGACTTCTAGTTCTGCACTCAAAATTACTCCATGGGGCTGAAGCAATAGCACAGCGGATAGGGTGTTTGCCTTGCACGCGGCCCACCCGGGTTCGATTCCGAGCATCCCATAGGTCCCCTGAGCACCGCCAGGAGTAATTGCTGAGTGCAAAGCAGGGAGTAACCCCTGTGCATCGCTGGGTGTGACCCAAAAAGAAAAAAAAAATTACTGCAGGTGGTGATGGGGAACCATATGGGATGCTGGGGATTAAACCCAGGTCAGCTGCATGCAAGGAAAACACCCTACAAGGCAAATATCCAGCATCCTTGTCCTATACTTTCTAAATACAACTGAGAAAGTGAAGGCCCAGAGTGATTTTAGTGAATTGTCTAAGATTATGGAATTTGGATTACAAGTAGAGTCATCCACACAAGTAGAAAAATATCAAGGCCAGAATAGAATCCAAGACTCTTGAATGTTGGCCCAGTTTTCTTTCTACAAAGAACTACTTTGTGAGCTTAGAATGAAGTAGAGACTTTTAGAAATAGTTAAAGACATTAGACATGAAGAGTGATCTTTCTCAGTATTGTAACTTTTTTGAGTTATTATATAATCATTAAGGAGATTAAGGCCGCCTTCTTTCCTGTCCCTATCTTTTTACCTTTTTTTTCCCTTTTTGTTATTATTCATGTTTTTCCTTGGAAGAGGACTTCTTGACCATCTCTTATTTGACCATCTACTTTCTCTCTTACCTGCCTCCTTTCCTTGTTATCTCTCACCAAGTACTTCTATCATCCTGTTTTCTCCATAACTATAAAAAAGAATACCATGTGCACTGCCAGGAGTGATCACTCAAGTACCATGCAAGGAACAGCCTCTGAGCACTGTCAGTTGTAGCCCCAAAACAAAAAGAACTGGGACCAGAGTGACTATACAGCAGAAAGGGCACTTGCCTTGCACACAGCCAACCCAGGTTCAATCCCAGGCACCCTAAATGGACCCCTGAGCCTGTGAGGAGTGATCTCTGAACATAGAGCCAAGAGTAAGCCCTGAGTATAACAGGTCTTGTGTCTGTGTGTGTCTATGTGTGTGGGGGGGGGGGGCTACACCCAAACAAAACAGATTAAACTCCCAGTGACAGTGGTATAGATCTGATAGTTCGGTGCTTGGGCCCAGCAATGTGATGCTGCTCAATACCAGTGGTGCTAGGAGTCACTCCTGTCAGTCCTGGGTGTTAAGGGAGTTAAGACAGGATATATAGTGCCATGTTCAAACTCAGGACCCCTTTGAGTATCCCCCTCAGGCCTAATTTTTACAACTTAATCATGCACATACTATACATCTAGACAAGTGAACAGTGACATTTATAAAACCACACAAGTAGAAAAATATGTCGAAGTATGCTAGGAAAACCATAATCAAAGTAAACAAATTAAGGGCATGAGGATTACATGCTATTCCTTGTAGAGGAAGCTTTGAATTGCAGATCAAGTGAAAATCATCCTTTTTATCAGCCAACTGATATATCAACAATGTTCTCTCCCCATACCTTCCCACAGCAATAATATAACCAGGGCTAGCCTAGTATTTCTACCCCTTAAATTTCTCTCAGAGGCTTGCCACCACCATACCTGAAGTTCTCACCGTTGGAGTCACTTCTTTTGGTTAAGGCGTTGTCTCCAGAAGGCCACTGTTAAATGCATGTTACCTGAGAGAAGAAGGAGGGTCTATTAAAACTTTTTTTACCTATTAACTCTTTTTTTTTTTCTTTTTGGGTCACACCCGGCGTTGCACAGGGGTTATTCCTGGCTCATGCACTCAGGAATTACTCCTGGCGGTGCTCAGGGGACCACATGGGATGCTGGGAATCGAACCCAGGTCGGCAGCGTGCAAGGCAAACACCCTACCCATTGTGCTATTGCTCCAGCCCTCCTATTAACTCTTTATTCTCATAATTAAACATATCAAATTAGCAATAACCTTGCGAATCCAAGAGCAATGTCTTTTAAATAATTTCACTGGATAATTTCTAATGGGGCAGGCTGGAAGAAAGTGAGACATGGGGATAAGGACACACAGTATGAAGTAATAACCATGTGGCTCTGACAGTCATATGGGAAAATAAGAATAAGCATACAAACACAAACTCTGTCTACAAGGGTCATTCTTAAGGATCATCCCTACAACTTAAGAGACTTTTTAAGGAAGAAAAAACTACTGCAAGAAAATGCAGTAGCATCAACTCTGAAAAACAAAATTGCTGAGCTGGCAGTTTTCCAAGGACAGAGCACTGTCAGACTAAAAGAGGATGCAGGCAGAATCACTTCTGGTCAACTACTTCTAGTTATGAGGCTTGTTTCCAACATATTTTATGCTGAGGGCCAACCTCCCAAAAAGAGAATGCTACAATTCAACGTTGCAACCTGCCTTCCTAATTTATATTGACTTAAAGTTAGTATCTTTTACAGCTACAAAAATCAACAGGCCTTTACTGAAATGCTTATTATGAGGCCAAAATTAGGTTGGTGCCACAAAAAAATAGAAATAAATATGTACATACTTTTTCTTTAAATATATAAAGAAAACCAATCATTAAAATTCATAATTAACAGAGGGATGAGGAATAAGAAAGGTGAAAAAAATCAGAGGTATTTCCTATCAATACTAATACAGAAACCAGAATGAAGACAACAAATTCAGTTAAAGGTCCAAGTTCCTTGTTAAACTCCTGTCTAAATAATCAAAAAGCATAGGCTAGAAGTAATTTCATTTCCCACCCAACCCACCCACATCTTTTGGTCTGATTCCAAAACCTCTTTAGGAACCCATATTCATCTTGGTAAACTGGAGAACAATGAAGTTACAAAATATAGTTTAAGGAGCTGGAGAGATAGTACGGCAGACGGTCAACCCAGGTTCAATCCCCAGCACCCGATATACTGCCCCCCAAGCACTACCAGGAGTGATTCCTGAGCACAGTGCCAAAAGTAAGCTCAAAGCACAAATCCAAGAATAGCCCTACCACTGCCAGGTATAGCCCCAAAAGCTCCACCCTCGGGGCCGGAGCGATAGCACAGCGGGTAGGGCGTTTGCCTTGCACGCGGCCGACCCGGGTTCGATCCCCGGCATCCCATATGGTCCACCAAGCACTGCCAGGAGTGATTCCTGAGTGCAAAGCCAGGAGTAACCCCTGAGCATCGCTGGGTGTGACCCAAAAAGCAAAAAAAAAAAAAAAAGAAAAAAGCTCCACCCTCACTCCACCCCCAAAAAACCCAGCAACAAAACTGCTGGCCCCATAAACAAAAATATTTGCCACTGTGGACTAGATAAACCTCTTCCAACTCTAAAATTCAAATAGTGGGGCCAGAAAGATAGTGCAGTGGGTAGGAAACTTACAATGCACATGACTGACCTGGGTTTGATCCCTGACATCCCATATGATCACCCAAAGTACCTCCAGGAGTAATTCCTGCATTCAGAGCCAGGAGCTGAGAGCATTGCTAGGTTTGGCCCAAAACCCAAAAAAGGAAAAATATAAATAAAAACCTCAAATAGCAAATTTCTGTAAGTGAGAGAAAAACATTTTCAACAAGCTTGGATTGAGATCAGTAATGTTAATAGGGAACAATGTTAATGTTAATGGGGATATGGCTCAGCAGAACAGTGCCTGCCGTGCATGTATGAGACCCTGAGTTTATTCCTGACACCAGAAGGGGTAAAATTTAATGTGCTGTTAGTGTTTTCCGTTCTACAGTTGCCCTCATCTTGGCTCACAGTGCATAATATCCTCTTTATTTTGTGGGACACTCTCTTATTTTCTAAGTAAAAACTATTTAAAAAACAAATAGTGGGACTGGAGAGACAATACAGCAGGTAGGTACTTGCCTTGCACACAGTAGACACAGTTCAATCCCCAGCACACTATAGAGTCCCCTGAGCCCCATCATGGGTGATGTCTGAGTGCAAAAGCAAGGCCTGGGCACAGCTGAGCATGGTCCAATCCTCCAGCCTTCCCCGGAACAAAAAACAAAGTAGTGTTGGGTCCACAGAGAAAGATCAATGAGCTAAGTATATGCTTTGCACAGAGGAGACCAGGATTTGTTATCCAGCACCAAACAGTTCCCCCGAGTACTGCCAAGAGTAACACATCTCCAAGCACAGAACGAGGAGCAGCCTCTAAACACCGCCAGGTATATGACCAAAATAAAACAAACAAAAAATGCTGGGCCGGAGCGATAGCACAGCGGGTAGGGCGTTTGCCTTGCACGCGGCCGACCCAGGTTCGATCCCCGGCATCCCATATGGTCCCCCAAGCACTGCCAGGAGTAATTCCTGAGTGCAGAGCCAGGAGTAACCCCTGAGCATCGCTGGGTGTGACCCAAAAAGCAAAAAAAAAAAAAATGCTGACAGTCATAAGTTTAATCTTTAAGTTCCCTAAGCATTACATCTGGTTCTAATTTTTTGTTGTTGTTTTGTTTTTTGGCCATACCCAGCAGTGCTTCGGGCTTATTCCTAGCCCTATGTTCAGCAATCACTCCTGGTGGGGTTAGAACATCATTTGAGGTGCCAGGGATCAAACACTAGCTGACCGAGTACGCAGCAAAGCACCCTACTGGCAGTACTATCATTCCAGCCCCTGATTCTAATTTTTAAGCAATACTACTAAACAATATAAACCGATACAACTAACAAATATAACCTGGCATTATTATTGAGATTGACTTTCTGGGTCCTTGTGAGAGACAAGGACTCCTTTACTCTGACTTTAAAAAAATTCCTCATACAAAAATATGACAATATAACATTAAATTAATGCCATCACCTGATCTTACAACATCTCAAGACTCCTTCCAGCTCTTTTCACCACCTTTCCAACAGCCAGACCCTTTCATTCTTTCACTCCCATTACCCGAACCATCTTTCTAAAATACAAATTACTCATCAATTCCCTGTTTGAAAAGAAAAACACACACACAACTGTCTAATGCCACAACATAAAATTCAAAATGTTTAGACTTTTACTTACAACTTTTCATAGGAGTTGTCTCATTATAACATAGGGGCATCACTTCTCAAAATACTCTCCAACTGCATCCCACTTTTTGCTCCCTAAGCTCTTTTTCTTCCACTATCCTCTGCATTTACATACAACACTAAAGTGTTTCCTCTGTCCTGTCCTCCCCCTTTACCATCTCTACCGCACTCTAACTCCTTAGCTAAGACCCAGTTACACGCAGGGGGAGGCCCCGACTCCCTATGGGGCTAACTCCCAAAGAGAACTGGTAATTTCTTCATCTGTATCAAAGTTTTTAAAGTAATTCTTGGTGTGCCCATGGTATTATTTGTTTTGGTAGTTTCCAGAAACATCAGGATTGCCTTAGACATGTTATTTTTTAAATTGATCTTAGGGCCTCACACATACAATCATGTATCCTGCCATCCCTCCAACCCTCCAACTGCCTAAAACCTGTTTTAAAATGTAATTCTAGGGCCAAGAGAAAGCTACTAAATCAACAACAGAAGACCCTGGCATATCTACTTTTTGAAAAGGGGGGAGTCATAGCAATATTATAGTGAGTGTCTGCCTTGCATACAGCCAAGCTGGGATCGATTCCGAGCTTCCTTATGGTTCCCTGAGCAATGCCACGAGTAATCCCAGAGTGCAGAACCTGGAGTAACTCGAGCACTGCCAGGAATGGCAGAAAAAAGTCCTACCCTAGTTCACCCCCTGGCAGGGCAAATAAATTAAATAAAAATAAAAAGCACCCAGTTATCGCAAAGGTAAATTTTGGAGTTAACGATTTTGCCTCTTCCTGCAAGGAAACTGACATAATTTTAAAGAACACAGAGATGATTTTTCCTCTTCCAATAGAACACACGGAAGAGTCTTTCTACACTTGTTTTTCATTTCTTATCACGCCCTTGTTGACCTGATTGATTCACGAGGAGGAATTCCTTTTGGCCTAATTTCCCCCAAAATGACATTCACTGTTCAACTATGCAGTTGCATTTCCACCTTCATATGAAATTGTGCCTTGGGTGAACCGATGCGTACACAGCGCAGGCTCTCCCTAGATCTGCCATGGCAACTTATCTCGGCAGAGAGCAAAGCGGCTCTCCGACGGTGAGGGTGGAAACACACTACTTGTCCCCACCTCCCTTTCAATCGAGTTAAGACTGGAGGACGGAGGTGGGAGCCGCGCAAAGGCGCCGGCGAGCTGCAGCGCCTCATTACTATTCCGAGAGGGGAAATCGCACTCTTCCTTCCCCACCCCTCAATTCCAACAAAGCCCAGCGAACAGAATAACGGCGGGCCCGAGGTGACACGGGGAAGACACAATAAACCGAGGCGGCCAGCTGCGGGGCGCGAGGGGGGGGGGGGGGCGCGGGCGAGTCCGGAGGCGGCTGCCAGGGCGCCGGGTTCCGTCCCCACTAACTTCGGGGGCCCAGGTCTCCCCGGGGCGCGCGGCTCGCAGCTGCGTGGATCGCGCTCCCGAGTCGCGTCACGAAAAGTCCGAAAACTTGAGTTCCCCCATGTCGCGGCCCCCCACCCCGCCCGGCGCCCGGTGCCCGGTGCCCCGCACGTCTCCAGCCCGTCCAGCTTGTTTTGTTTGTGCTGCTCGCGGCGCCACGGAAAGGGCAACTTGGAGCGGCGAGGACACTGACAGCTCCACGTCCGCAAAATTCGGCCCCGGGAGGCGCCGCCGGGCTCGCGGCGGCGGCGGGCACCGAGGACGGCGACCGAGCAGGGACCACCACGCTGGGGGGACAATGGAGGGCGGAAGAGAATGGATCACTGGAGGGAGAGGCGGCCGCGGGACTGGGCCCCCCTCGCGGCTCGGAGAAGGGTCGGAAAGGCCGGGCGGGCGGCAAGGGGGGCCCGGGGCGCCGCCCGTCTCAGGGCCACGTCGCCCGCGGCCGCCCGGCTCCGCACCCTAGGCCGGGGCGGCGGGAGAGAGCGGGCCCCGGGGTGGGGCTGAGGGGCGCGAGGCCGGACCCTCCCGGGCCCCCCACACGGCCCAGCCTCCGCAACTTGGCGCCCGCGACGCCAGGGGCGCCCGACCCCTCAGCCACACAATGACCGCTCGGCGCGTCCCGCCGACCCCACGCCCCGACCAGACCCGGACGCCCGCAGAAGCTCCCCTCGAACCCACCGGCACGGACTCTGAGGGAAGAAGGGAGAGCGACCGGGCTCCG